>NW_026894005.1:0-232300 GCF_032452875.1 Bos javanicus
ATCACGTGACTGATCATGCACTGATCACGCACTGATCATGCACTGATCACGTGATGATCATGCACTGATCACGTGGCTATCATGCACTGATCACGTGGCTGATCATACACTGATCACGTGTCTGACCATGCACTGATCACGTGCTGATCATACACTGCTCACGTAACTGATCATGCACTGATCACGTACATCATGCACTGATCACGTGGCTGAACATGCACTGATCACGTGGCTGATCACACACCTGTCACGCTGACATACTGATCACGTGGCACTCATGCACTGATCACGTGGCTGATCATACTCTGCTGTGGCACTCATGCACTGATCACGTGGCTATTCATGCACTGCTCACGTGGGCTCATGGAATGATCACGTGAGCTACCATATACTGGCACGTGACTGATCATGCACTGATCACGTAAATGATCATGCACTGATCACGTGACTGATCATGCACTGATCACGGACTGATCACACTGATCACGTGGCTATCATGCACTGCTCACGTGGCTGATCATGCACGATCATGTAGCAACCATGTACTGGTCAATGGACTGATCATGCACTGATCACGTACTGATCCCACTGATCATCAGCGCTTCATCACGCAGTGGCTGATCACACATGCACGGATGATCATGCACTGATCACGTGACTCATGCACTGATCACGGCTGTCATGCACTGATCACGTGGATATCATGCACTGATCACGTGGCTGATCATACACTGTATCACGTGACTGATCATGCACTGATCACGTGGCTGATCATGCACTGATCACGTGGCTATCATGCACTGATCACGTGGCTGATCATGCACTGATCACGTAGCTACCATGCACTGTCACGTGACTGATCATGCACTGATCACGAATTGATCATGCACTGATCACGTGGCTGATCATGCACTGATCACGTGGCTGATCATACACTGATCACGTAACTGATCATGCACTGATCACGTGATGATCATGCACTGATCACGTGGCTATCATGCACTGATCACGTGGCTGATCATACACTGATCACGTGCCTGATCATGCACTGATCACGGGCTGATCATGCACTGATCACGTGACTGATCATGCACTGATCACGTGGCTGATCATGCACTGATCATGGACTGATCATGCACTGATCACGCACTGATCATGCACTGATCACGTGGCTATCATGCACTGATCACGTGGCTGATCATGCATGATCACGTGGCTGATCATGCACTGATCACGTGACTGATCATGCACTGATCACGTGGCTGATCATGCACTGATCACGGCTATCATGCACTGATCATGGCTGATCACATACACATATCACACGATGTCATGCACTGATCACGCACTCATGCACTGATCACGTGGCTGATCATACACTGATCACGTAATGATCATGCACTGATCACGTGGCTATCATGCACTGCTCACGTGGCTGATCATGCAATGATCACGTAGCTACCATATACTGGTCACGTGACTGATCATGCACTGATCACGTGACTGATCATACTGATCACGTGACTGATCATGCACTGATCACGTGACTGATCATGCACTGATCACGTGGCTATCATGCACTGATCACGTGGCTGATCATGCACTGATCACGTGTACATCATGCACTGATCACGTGACTGATCATGCACTGATCACGAATTGATCATGCACTGATCACGTGGCTGATCATGCACTGATCACGTGGCTGATCACACTGATCACGTGACTGATCATGCACTGATCACGTGGCTCATGCACACTGATCACGGCTGATCATGCACTGATCACGTGGATCATGCACTGATCACGTGGCTGATCATGCACTGATCACGTGACTGATCATGCACTGATCACGTATGATCATGCACTGATCACGTGGCTATCATGCACTGATCACGGCTGATCATGCAATGATCACGAGCTACCATGCACTGATCACGTGACTGATCACACTGATCACGTAACTGATCATGCACTGATCAATGGGATCATGCACTGATCACGTGGCTGATCATGCACTGATCACGTGGCTATCATGCACTGATCACGTGGCTGATCATGCACTGATCACGTGACTGATCATGCACTGATCACGTGGTTATCATGCACTGATCACGTGGCTGATCATGCACTGATCACGTGGCTGATCATGTATCACGGATGACATGCACTGATCACGTGACTGCATGCACTGATCACGTGGCTGATCATGCACTGATCACGTGGCTATCATGCACTGATCACGTGGCTGATCATGCACTGATCACGTGACTGATCATGCACTGATCACGTGGCTGATCATGCACTGATCAATGGACTGATCATGCACTGATCACGTGACTGATCATGCACTGATCACGTGGCTATCATGCACTGATCACGTGGCTGATCATGCAATGATCACGTAGCTACCATGCACTGGTCACGTGACTGATCATGCACTGATCACGTGACTGATCATGCACTGATCACGTGACTGATCATGCACTGATCACGTGACTGATCATGCACTGATCACGGCTATCATGCACTGATCACGTGGCTGATCATGCACTGATCACGAGTATCATCACTGATCACGTGATGATCATGCACTGATCACGTAACTGATCATGCACTGATCACGTGGCTCATCATGCACTGATCACGTGGCTGATCACACATGATCACGTGACTGATCATGCACTGATCACGTGGCTATCATGCACTGATCACGTGGCTGATCATGCACTGATCACGTGGCTATCATGCACTGATCATGGCTGATCACACACGTATCACGTGACTGATCATGCACTGATCACGTGGCTATCATGCACTGATCACGTGGACTGATCATGCACTGATCACGTCTATATCATGCACTGATCACATGACTGATCATGCACTGATCACGGATGATCATGCACTGATCACGTGACTGATCATGCACTGATCACGTGGCTGATCATGCACTGATACCGTGACTGAGCATGGACTGATCACATGACTATCATGTAGTGATCACGTGACTTAATGGCACTGATCATGTGACTGATCATGCGCTGATCATGTTTGCTATCATACACTGATCATGTGCCTCTGGAGGCAATAAACAAAGAGCTGAGTAGGCACGAATCAAACAGTCAGCAGGCAATAATCATGGAACTCAGTGTGAGGAATCATGCTGCTCAGCTGGCAATAATCAAGCAGCTGAGGCAGGAATTACGCAGCACAGCTGGCAATTGTCAAGCAGATGACAGGCAGGAATCGTGCAGCTCAGCTGGCATTGTCAAGCAGATGAGCAGACAGTAATCACGCAGCTCAGCAGGCCCTGATCACGTGACTGAGCATGCACTGTTCACGTGGCTGATCATACACTGATCACGTGATGATCATGCACTGATCACTTGGATATCATGCACTGATCACGTGGCTGATCATACACTGTTCACGTTCTGACCATGCACTGATCACGCACACTACATCAGCCACGTAACTGATCATGCACTGATCACGTGGCTATCATGCACTGATCACGTGGCTGAACATGCACTGTTCACGTGGCTGATCACACACTGATCACGTGGATATCATGCACTGATCACGTGGCATCATGCACTGATCACGTGGCTGATCATACTCTGCTCACGTAACTCATGCACATCACGTGGCTATCATGCACTGCTCACGGCTCGTCATGGAATGATCACGAGCTACCATATACTGGTCACGTGACTGATCATGCACTGATCACGTAATGATCATGCACTGTTCACGTGATGATCATGCACTGATCACGTGGATGATCATGCACTGATCACGTGGCTATCATGCTCTGCTCACGCTGATCATGCACTGATCACGAGCAATCATGTACTGGTCACGGACTGATCATGCACTGATCACGTAATTGATCCTGCACTGATCACGTGCTCATCATGCACTGATCACGTGGCTGATCACACGTATCACGTGACTGATCATGCACTGATCACGTGGCTATCATGCACTGATCACGTGGCTGATCATGCACTGATCACGGATATCATGCACTGATCACGTGGCTGATCATGCACTGATCACGTAGCTATCATGCACTGATCACGTGACTGATCATGCACTGATCACGTAATTGATCATGCACTGATCACGTGGCTGATCATGCACTGATCACGTGGCTGATCATGCACTGATCACGTGACTGATCATGCACTGATCACGTGACTGATCATGCACTGATCACGTGGCTATCATGCACTGATCACGTGGCTGATCATGCACTGATCACGTGGCTGATCATGCACTGATCACGTGGCTGATCATGCACTGATCACGTGACTGATCATGCACTGATCACGTGACTGATCATGCACTGATCACGCTATCATGCACTGCTCACGTGGCTGATCATGCTGATCACGCAGCTACCATGTACTGGTCACATGACTGATCATGCACTGATCACGTGACTGATCATGCACTGATCACGTGGCTATCATGCACTACTCACGTGGCTGATCATGCAATGATCATGTAGCTACCATGTACAGGTCACGTGAATGATCATACACCCATCAGGTGACTGATCATGCACTGATCACGTGGCTATCATGCACTGATCACGACTGATCATGCACTGATCACGTCTATATCATGCACTGATCACATGACTGCCCGCATGATCACGTGATGATCATACACTAATCATGTGACAGATCATGCACTGATCACGTGGCTGATCATGCACTGATACCGTGACTGAGCATGGACTGATCACATGACTATCATGTAGTGATCACGTGACTTAATGGCGCTGATCATGTGACTGATCATGCGCTGATCATGTTTGCTATCATACACTGATCATGTGCCTCTGGAGGCAATAAACAAAGAGCTGAGTAGGCACGAATCAAACAGTCAGCAGGCAATAATCATGGAACTCAGCTGTGAGGAATCATGCTGCTCAGCTGGCAATAATCAAGCAGCTGAGCAGGCAGGAATTACGCAGCACAGCTGGCAATTGTCAAGCAGATGACAGGCAGGAATCGTGCAGCTCAGCTGGCAATTGTCAAGCAGATGAGCAGACAGTAATCACGCAGCTCAGCAGGCCCAGATCACGTGACTGAGCATGCACTGTTCACGTGGCTGATCATACACTGATCACGTGATGATCATGCACTGATCACTTGGATATCATGCACTGATCACGTGGCTGATCATACACTGTTCACGTGTCTGACCATGCACTGATCACGTGGCTGATCATACACTGCTCACGTAATGATCATGCACTGATCACGTGGCTATCATGCACTGATCACGTGGCTGAACATGCACTGTTCACGTGGCTGATCACACACTGTCACGTGACATCATGCACTGATCACGTGGCACTCATGCACTGATCACGTGGCTGATCATACTCTGCTCACGTAACTCATGCACACATCACGTGGCTATCATGCACTGCTCACGTGGCTCATGGAATGATCACGTGCTACCATATACTGGTCACGTGACTGATCATGCACTGATCACGTAAATGATCATGCACTGATCACGTGACTGATCATGTACTGATCACGTGACTGATCATGCACTGATCACGTGGCTATCATGCACTGATCACGTGGCTGATCATGCAATGATCACGTAGACCATGTACTGGTCACGTGACTGATCATGCACTGATCACGTAATTGATCATGCACTGATCACGTGGCTGATCATGCACTGATCACGTGGCTGATCATGCACTGATCACGTGACTGATCATGCACTGATCACGTGACTGATCATGCACTGATCACGTGGCTATCATGCACTGATCACGTGGCTGATCATGCACTGATCACGTGCTGATCATGCACTGATCACGTGGCTGATCATGCACTGATCACGTGACTGATCATGCACTGATCACGTGGCTGATCATGCACTGATCACGTGACTGATCATGCACTGATCACGTGACTGATCATGCACTGATCATGTACTATCATGCACCACGTCATGCTGATCATGCATGATCACGTAGCTACCATGCACTGGTCACGTGACTGATCATGCACTGATCACGTGACTGATCATGCACTGATCACGTGGCTATCATGCACTGATCACGTGGCTGATCACACTGATCACGTGACTATCATGCACTGATCACGTGGCATCATGCACTGATCACGTGGCTGATCATACTGATCACGTGACTCATGCACTGATCACGTGGCTGATCATGCACTGATCACGTGGGATCATGCACTGATCACGTGGCTATCATGCACTGATCACGTGACTGATCATGCACTGATCACGTGACTGATCATGCACTGATCACGTGATGATCATGCACTGATCACGTGATGATCATGCACTGATCACGTGGCTATCATGCACTGATCACGTGGCTGATCATGCACTGATCACGAGCAACCATGCACTGGTCACGTGACTGATCATGCACTGATCACGTAACTGATCATGCACTGATCACGTGGCTGATCATGCACTGATCACGTGGCTGATCACACATGATCACGTGACTGATCATGCACTGATCACGTGGCTATCATGCACTGATCACGTGGCTGATCATGCACTGATCACGTGGATATCATGCACTGATCACGTGGCTGATCATGCACTGATCACATGACTGATCATGCACTGATCACGTGGCTATCATGCACTGATCACGTGGCATCTGATCACGTGGCTGATCACACTGATCACGGACTGATCATGCACTGATCACGTGGCTATCATGCACTGATCACGTGGCTGATCATGCACTGATCACGTGGCTGATCATGCACTGATCACGTGACTGATCATGCACTGATCACGTGGCTGATCATGCACTGATCACGTGGCTGATCATGCACTGATCACGTGGCTGATCATGCACTGATCACGTGGCTGATCACACACGATCACGTGACTGATCATGCACTGATCACGTGGCTGATCATGCACTGATCACGTGACTGATCATGCACTGATCACGTGGCTGATCATGCACTGACACGCTATCATGCACTGCACGTGGCTGCATGCAATGATCACGAAGCTACCATGTACTGGTCACGTGACTGATCATGCACTGATCACGAAATGATCATGCACTGATCACGTGACTGATCATGCACTGATCACGTGACTGATCATGCACTGATCACGTGGCTATCATGCACTGTCACGTGGCTGATCATGCACTGATCACGTAGCAACCATGCACTGATCACGTGACTGATCATGCACTGATCACGTATTGATCATGCACTGATCACGTGGCTGATCATGCACTGATCACGTGGCTGATCATGCACTGATCACGTGGCTGACATACATCACACGCCGTCATGCACTGATCACGTGGCTGATCATGCACTGATCACGTGACTGATCATGCACTGATCCGTGCTGATCATGCACTGATCACGTGGCTATCATGCACTGCTCACGTGGCTGATCATGCCATGATCACGCAGCTACCATGTACTGGTCACATGACTGATCATGCACTGATCACGTGACTGATCATGCAGTGATCACGTGGCTATCATGCACTACTCACGTGGCTGATCATGCAATGATCATGTAGCTACCATGTACAGGTCACGTGAATGATCATACACCCATCAGGTGACTGATCATGCACTGATCACGTGGCTATCATGCACTGATCACGAGACTGATCATGCACTGATCACGTCTATATCATGCACTGATCACATGACTGCCCATGCACTGATCACGTGGATGATCATACACTAATCATGTGACAGATCATGCACTGATCACGTGGCTGATCATGCACTGATACCGTGACTGAGCATGGACTGATCACATGACTATCATGTAGTGATCACGTGACTTAATGGCGCTGATCATGTGACTGATCATGCGCTGATCATGTTTGCTATCATACACTGATCATGTGCCTCTGGAGGCAATAAACAAAGAGCTGAGTAGGCACGAATCAAACAGTCAGCAGGCAATAATCATGGAACTCAGCTGTGAGGAATCATGCTGCTCAGCTGGCAATAATCAAGCAGCTGAGCAGGCAGGAATTACGCAGCACAGCTGGCAATTGTCAAGCAGATGACAGGCAGGAATCGTGCAGCTCAGCTGGCAATTGTCAAGCAGATGAGCAGACAGTAATCACGCAGCTCAGCAGGCCCAGATCACGTGACTGAGCATGCACTGTTCACGTGGCTGATCATACACTGATCACGTGATGATCATGCACTGATCACTTGGATATCATGCACTGATCACGTGGCTGATCATACACTGTTCACGTGTCTGACCATGCACTGATCACGTGGCTGATCATACACTGCTCACGTAACTGATCATGCACTGATCACGTGGCTATCATGCACTGATCACGTGGCTGAACATGCACTGTTCACGTGGCTGATCACACACCTGTCACGTGACATATCATGCACTGATCACGTGGCACTCATGCACTGATCACGTGGCTGATCATACTCTGCTCACGAACTCATGCACACATCACGTGGCTATCATGCACTGCTCACGTGGCTGTCATGGAATGATCACGTAGCTACCATATACTGGTCACGTGACTGATCATGCACTGATCACGTAAATGATCATGCACTGATCACGTGACTGATCATGTACTGATCACGTGACTGATCATGCACTGATCACGTGGCTATCATGCACTGATCACGTGGCTGATCATGCAATGATCACGTAGCTACCATGTACTGGTCACGTGACTGATCATGCACTGATCACGTAATTGATCATGCACTGATCACGTGGCTGATCATGCACTGATCACGTGGCTGATCATGCACTGATCACGTGACTGATCATGCACTGATCACGTGACTGATCATGCACTGATCACGTGGCTATCATGCACTGATCACGTGGCTGATCATGCACTGATCACGTGACTGATCATGCACTGATCACGTGGCTGATCATGCACTGATCACGTGACTGATCATGCACTGATCACGTGGCTGATCATGCACTGATCACGTGACTGATCATGCACTGATCACGACTGATCATGCACTGATCACGTGGCTATCATGCACTGATCACGTGGCTGATCATGCACTGATCACGTAGCTATCATGCACTGATCACGTGACTGATCATGCACTGATCACGTGACTGATCATGCACTGATCACGTGGCTGATCATGCACTGATCACGTGGCTGATCACATGATCACGTGACTATCATGCACTGATCACGTGGCACTCATGCACTGATCACGTGGCTGATCATACACTGATCACGTGATGCACACATCACGTGGCTATCATGCACTGATCACGTGGCTGTCATGGAATGATCACGTAGCAATCATATACTGGTCACGTGACTGATCATGCACTGATCACGAAATGATCATGCACTGATCACGTGACTGATCATGCACTGATCACGTGACTGATCATGCACTGATCACGTGGCTATCATGCACTGATCACGTGGCTGATCATGCACTGATCACGTGGCAACCATGCACTGATCACGTGACTGATCATGCACTGATCACGTAATTGATCATGCACTGATCACGTGGCTGATCATGCACTGATCACGTGGCTGATCACACATGATCACGTGACTGATCATGCACTGATCACGTGGCTATCATGCACTGATCACGTGGCTGATCATGCACTGATCACGTGGCTATCATGCACTGATCACGTGGCTGATCATGCACTGATCACGGACTGATCATGCACTGATCACGTGACTGATCATGCACTGATCACGTGGCTATCATGCACTGATCACGTGGCTGATCATGCACTGATCACGTGACTGATCATGCACTGATCACGTGACTGATCATGCACTGATCACGTGACTGATCATGCACTGATCACGTGGCTGATCATGCACTGATCACGTGACTGATCATGCACTGATCACGTGACTGATCATGCACTGATCACGTGGCTATCATGCACTGATCACGTGCTGACATGCACTGATCACGTGCTGATCATGCACTGATCACGTGGCTGATCATGCACTGATCACGTGACTGATCATGCACTGATCACGGACTGATCATGCACTGATCACGTGGCTATCATGCACTGCTCACGTGGCTGATCATGCATGATCACGCAGCTACCATGTACTGGTCACATGACTGATCATGCACTGATCACGTGACTGATCATGCACTGATCACGTGGCTATCATGCACTACTCACGTGGCTGATCATGCAATGATCATGTAGCTACCATGTACAGGTCACGTGAATGATCATACACCCATCAGGTGACTGATCATGCACTGATCACGTGGCTATCATGCACTGATCACGAGACTGATCATGCACTGATCACGTCTATATCATGCACTGATCACATGACTGCCCATGCACTGATCACGTGGATGATCATACACTAATCTTGTGACAGATCATGCACTGATCACGTGGCTGATCATGCACTGATACCGTGACTGAGCATGGACTGATCACATGACTATCATGTAGTGATCACGTGACTTAATGGCGCTGATCATGTGACTGATCATGCGCTGATCATGTTTGCTATCATACACTGATCATGTGCCTCTGGAGGCAATAAACAAAGAGCTGAGTAGGCACGAATCAAACAGTCAGCAGGCAATAATCATGGAACTCAGGTGTGAGGAATCATGCTGCTCAGCTGGCAATAATCAAGCAGCTGAGCAGGCAGGAATTACGCAGCACAGCTGGCAATTGTCAAGCAGATGACAGGCAGGAATCGTGCAGCTCAGCTGGCAATTGTCAAGCAGATGAGCAGACAGTAATCACGCAGCTCAGCAGGCCCAGATCACGTGACTGAGCATGCACTGTTCACGTGGCTGATCATACACTGATCACGTGATGATCATGCACTGATCACTTGGATATCATGCACTGATCACGTGGCTGATCATACACTGTTCACGTGTCTGACCATGCACTGATCACGTGGCTGATCATACACTGCTCACGTAACTGATCATGCACTGATCACGTGGCTATCATGCACTGATCACGTGGCTGAACATGCACTGTTCACGTGGCTGATCACACACCTGTCACGTGACATATCATGCACTGATCACGTGGCACTCATGCACTGATCACGTGGCTGATCATACTCTGCTCACGTAACTCATGCACATCACGTGGCTATCATGCACTGCTCACGTGGCTCGTCATGGAATGATCACGTAGCTACCATATACTGGTCACGTGACTGATCATGCACAGATCACGTAAATGATCATGCACTGTTCACGTGACTGATCATGTACTGATCACGTGACTGATCATGCACTGATCACGTGGCTATCATGCTCTGCTCACGTGGCTGATCATGCAATGATCACGTAGCAACCATGTACTGGTCACGTGACTGATCATGCACTGATCACGTAATTGATCCTGCACTGATCACGTGGCTCATCATGCACTGATCACGTGGCTGATCACACATGTATCACGTGACTGATCATGCACTGATCACGTGGCTCATGCACTGATCACGTGGCTGTCATGCACTGATCACGTGGATATCATGCACTGATCACGTGGCTGATCACACACTATCACGTGACTGATCATGCACTGATCACGTGGCTATCATGCACTGATCACGTGGCTATCATGCACTGATCACGTGGCTGATCATGCACTGATCACGTAGCTATCATGCACTGATCACGTGACTGATCATGCACTGATCACGTGATCATGCACTGATCACGTGGCTGATCATGCACTGATCACGTGGCTGATCATGCACTGATCACGTGACTGATCATGCACTGATCACGTGACTGATCATGCACTGATCACGTGGCTATCATGCACTGATCACGTGGCTGATCATGCACTGATCACGTGCTGATCATGCACTGATCACGTGGCTGATCATGCACTGATCACGTGACTGATCATGCACTGATCATGACTGATCATGCACTGATCACGTGGCTGATCATGCACTGATCACGTGGCTGATCATGCACTGATCACGTGACTGATCATGCACTGATCACGTGACTGATCATGCACTGATCACGTGGCTGATCATGCACTGATCACGTGGCTGATCATGCACTGATCACGTGACTGATCATGCACTGATCACGTGGCTATCATGCACTGATCACGTGGCTGATCATGCATGATCACGCAGCTACCATGTACTGGTCACATGACTGATCATGCACTGATCACGTGACTGATCATGCACTGATCACGTGGCTATCATGCACTACACGTGGCTGATCATGCAATGATCATGTAGCTACCATGTACAGGTCACGTGAATGATCATACACCCATCAGGTGACTGATCATGCACTGATCACGTGGCTATCATGCACTGATCACGTGACTGATCATGCACTGATCACGTCTATATCATGCACTGATCACATGACTGCCCATGCACTGATCACGTGGATGATCATACACTAATCATGTGACAGATCATGCACTGATCACGTGGCTGATCATGCACTGATACCGTGACTGAGCATGGACTGATCACATGACTATCATGTAGTGATCACGTGACTTAATGGCGCTGATCATGTGACTGATCATGCGCTGATCATGTTTGCTATCATACACTGATCATGTGCCTCTGGAGGCAATAAACAAAGAGCTGAGTAGGCACGAATCAAACAGTCAGCAGGCAATAATCATGGAACTCAGGTGTGAGGAATCATGCTGCTCAGCTGGCAATAATCAAGCAGCTGAGCAGGCAGGAATTACGCAGCACAGCTGGCAATTGTCAAGCAGATGACAGGCAGGAATCGTGCAGCTCAGCTGGCAATTGTCAAGCAGATGAGCAGACAGTAATCACGCAGCTCAGCAGGCCCTGATCACGTGACTGAGCATGCACTGTTCACGTGGCTGATCATACACTGATCACGTGATGATCATGCACTGATCACTTGGATATCATGCACTGATCACGTGGCTGATCATACACTGTTCACGTGTCTGACCATGCACTGATCACGTGGCTGATCATACACTGCTCACGTAACTGATCATGCACTGATCACGTGGCTATCATGCACTGATCACGTGGCTGATCATGCACTGATCACGTGGCTGATCACACACTGTCACGTGACATATCATGCACTGATCACGTGGCACTCATGCACTGATCACGTGGCTGATCATACACTGCTCACGTAACTCATGCACACATCACGTGGCTATCATGCACTGCTCACGTGGCTGTCATGGAATGATCACGTAGCTACCATATACTGGTCACGTGACTGATCATGCACTGATCACGTAAATGATCATGCACTGTTCACGTGACTGATCATGCACTGATCACGTGACTGATCATGCACTGATCACGTGGCTATCATGCACTGCTCACGTGGCTGATCATGCAATGATCACGTAGCAACCATGTACTGGTCACGTGACTGATCATGCACTGATCACGTAATTGATCATGCACTGATCACGTGGCTCATCATGCACTGATCACGTGGCTGATCATGCATGTATCACGTGACTGATCATGCACTGATCACGTGGCTATCATGCACTGATCACGTGGCTGATCATGCACTGATCACGTGGATATCATGCACTGATCACGTGGCTGATCACACATGATCACGTGACTGATCATGCACTGATCACGTGGCTATCATGCACTGATCACGTGGCTGATCATGCACTGATCACGTGGCTATCATGCACTGATGATCGTGGCTGATCATGCACTGATCACGTGATGATCATGCACTGATCACGCTGATCATGCACTGATCACGTGACTGATCATGCACTGATCACGTGGCTGATCATGCACTGATCACGTGGCTGATCATGCACTGATCACGTGGATCATGCACTGATCACGTGGCTATCATGCACTGGTCACGTGACTGATCATGCACTGATCACGTGATGATCATGCACTGATCACGTGACTGATCATGCACTGATCACGTGACTGATCATGCACTGATCACGTGGCTATCATGCACTGATCACGTGGCTGATCATGCACTGATCACGTGAAATCATGCACTGATCACGACTGATCATGCACTGATCACGTGACTGATCATGCACTGATCACGTGGCTGATCATGCACTGATCACGTGGCTGATCATGCACTGATCACGTGGCTGATCATGCACTGATCACGCCTGATCATGCACTGATCACGTGGCTGATCATGCACTGATCACGTGACTGATCATGCACTGATCACGTCTGATCATGCACTGATCATGGCTATCATGCACTGCTCACGTGGCTGATCATGCCATGATCACGCAGCTACCATGTACTGGTCACATGACTGATCATGCACTGATCACGTGACTGATCATGCACTGATCACGTGGCTATCATGCACTACTCACGTGGCTGATCATGCAATGATCATGTAGCTACCATGTACAGGTCACGTGAATGATCATACACCCATCAGGTGACTGATCATGCACTGATCACGGCTATCATGCACTGATCACGTGACTGATCATGCACTGATCACGTCTATATCATGCACTGATCACATGACTGCCCATGCACTGATCACGTGGATGATCATACACTAATCATGTGACAGATCATGCACTGATCACGTGGCTGATCATGCACTGATACCGTGACTGAGCATGGACTGATCACATGACTATCATGTAGTGATCACGTGACTTAATGGCGCTGATCATGTGACTGATCATGCGCTGATCATGTTTGCTATCATACACTGATCATGTGCCTCTGGAGGCAATAAACAAAGAGCTGAGTAGGCACGAATCAAACAGTCAGCAGGCAATAATCATGGAACTCAGGTGTGAGGAATCATGCTGCTCAGCTGGCAATAATCAAGCAGCTGAGCAGGCAGGAATTACGCAGCACAGCTGGCAATTGTCAAGCAGATGACAGGCAGGAATCGTGCAGCTCAGCTGGCAATTGTCAAGCAGATGAGCAGACAGTAATCACGCAGCTCAGCAGGCCCAGATCACGTGACTGAGCATGCACTGTTCACGTGGCTGATCATACACTGATCACGTGATGATCATGCACTGATCACTTGGATATCATGCACTGATCACGTGGCTGATCATACACTGTTCACGTGTCTGACCATGCACTGATCACGTGGCTGATCATACACTGCTCACGTAACTGATCATGCACTGATCACGTGGCTGAACATGCACTGTTCACGTGGCTGATCACACACTGTCACGTGACATATCATGCACTGATCACGTGGCACTCATGCACTGATCACGTGGCTGATCATACTCTGCTCACGTAACTCATGCACACATCACGTGGCTATCATGCACTGCTCACGTGGCTGTGAATGATCACGTAGCAACATATACTGGTCACGTGACTGATCATGCAGATCACGTAAATGATCATGCACTGTTCACGTGACTGATCATGCACTGATCACGTGACTGATCATGCACTGATCACGTGGCTATCATGCACTGCTCACGTGGCTGATCATGCAACGATCACGTAGCAACCATGTACTGGTCACGTGACTGATCATGCACTGATCACGTAATTGATCATGCACTGATCACGTGGCTCATCATGCACTGATCACGTGGCTGATCACACATGATCACGTGACTGATCATGCACTGATCACGTGGCTCATGCACTGATCATGGCTGTCATGCACTGATCACGGATATCATGCACTGATCACGTGGCTGATCACACACGATCACATGACTGATCATGCACTGATCACGCTATCATGCACTGATCACGTGGCTATCATGCACTGATCACGTGGCTGATCATGCACATGATCACGAGCTACCATGTACTGGTCACGTGACTGATCATGCACTGACACGAATTGATCATGCACTGATCACGTGGCTGATCATGCACTGATCACGTGGCTGATCATGCACTGATCACGTGACTGATCATGCACTGATCACGTGACTGATCATGCACTGATCACGTGGCTATCATGCACTGATCACGTGGCTGGACATACTGATCACGTGCCTGGTCATGCACTGATCACGTGGCTGATCATGCACTGATCACGTGACTGATCATGCACTGATCTCTGATCATGCACTGATCACGTGGCTATCATGCACTGCTCACGTGGCTGATCGCCATGATCACGCAGCTACCATGTACTGGTCACATGACTGATCATGCACTGATCACGTGACTGATCATGCACTGATCACGGCTATCATGCAACTACTCACGTGGCTGATCCTAATGTACAGGTCACGTGAATGATCATACACCCATCAGGTGACTGATCATGCACTGATCACGTGGCTATCATGCACTGATCACGAGACTGATCATGCACTGATCACGTCTATATCATGCACTGATCACATGACTGCATGCACTGATCACGTGGATGATCATACACTAATCATGTGACAGATCATGCACTGATCACGTGGCTGATCATGCACTGATACCGTGACTGAGCATGGACTGATCACATGACTATCATGTAGTGATCACGTGACTTAATGGCGCTGATCATGTGACTGATCATGCGCTGATCATGTTTGCTATCATACACTGATCATGTGCCTCTGGAGGCAATAAACAAAGAGCTGAGTAGGCACGAATCAAACAGTCAGCAGGCAATAATCATGGAACTCAGCTGTGAGGAATCATGCTGCTCAGCTGGCAATAATCAAGCAGCTGAGCAGGCAGGAATTACGCAGCACAGCTGGCAATTGTCAAGCAGATGACAGGCAGGAATCGTGCAGCTCAGCTGGCAATTGTCAAGCAGATGAGCAGACAGTAATCACGCAGCTCAGCAGGCCCAGATCACGTGACTGAGCATGCACTGTTCACGTGGCTGATCATACACTGATCACGTGATGATCATGCACTGATCACTTGGATATCATGCACTGATCACGTGGCTGATCATACACTGTTCACGTGTCTGACCATGCACTGATCACGTGGCTGATCATACACTGCTCACGTAACTGATCATGCACTGATCACGTGGCTATCATGCACTGATCACGTGGCTGAACATGCACTGTTCACGTGGCTGATCACACACTGTCACGTGACATATCATGCACTGATCACGTGGCACTCATGCACTGATCACGTGGCTGATCATACTCTGCTCATCAACTCATCATGCACACATCACGTGGCTATCATGCACTGCTCACGTGGCCATGGAATGATCACGAGCTACCATATACTGGTCATGACTGATCATGCACAGATCACGTAAATGATCATGCACTGTTCACGTGACTGATCATGTACTGATCACGTGACTGATCATGCACTGATCACGTGGCTATCATGCTCTGCTCACGTGGCTGATCATGCACGATCACGTAGCAACCATGTACTGGTCACGTGACTGATCATGCACTGATCACGTAATTGATCATGCACTGATCACGTGGCTCATCATGCACTGATCACGTGGCTGATCACACATGTATCACGTGACTGATCATGCACTGATCCCGGCACTCATGCACTGATCACGTGGCTGTCATGCACTGATCACGTGGATATCATGCACTGATCACGTGGCTGATACACATGTATCACATGACTGATCATGCACTGATCACGTGGCTATCATGCACTGATCACGTGGCTGATCATGCACTGATCACGTGGCTGATCATGCAATGATCACGTAGCTACCATGCTGATCACGAATGATCATGCACTGATCACGTAACTGATCATGCACTGATCACGTGGCTGATCATGCACTGATCACGTGGCTGATCATGCACTGATCACGTGACTGATCATGCACTGATCACGTGATGATCATGCACTGATCACGGGCTATCATGCACTGATCACGTGGCTGATCATACACTGATCACGTGACTGATCATGCACTGATCACGTGGCTGATCATGCACTGATACCGTGACTGAGCATGGACTGATCACATGACTATGTAGTGATCACGTGACTAATGGCGCTGATCATGTGACTGATCATGCACTGATCATGTTTGCTATCATACACTGATCATGTGCCTCTGGAGGCAATAAACAAAGAGCTGAGTAGGCACGAATCAAACAGTCAGCAGGCAATAATCATGGAACTCAGCTGTGAGGAATCATGCTGCTCAGCTGGCAATAATCAAGCAGCTGAGCAGGCAGGAATTACGCAGCACAGCTGGCAATTGTCAAGCAGATGACAGGCAGGAATCGTGCAGCTCAGCTGGCAATTGTCAAGCAGATGAGCAGACAGTAATCACGCAGCTCAGCAGGCCCTGATCACGTGACTGAGCATGCACTGTTCACGTGGCTGATCATACACTGATCACGTGATGATCATGCACTGATCACTTGGATATCATGCACTGATCACGTGGCTGATCATACACTGTTCACGTGTCTGACCATGCACTGATCACGTGGCTGATCATACACTGCTCACGTAACTGATCATGCACTGATCACGTGGCTATCATGCACTGATCACGTGGCTGAACATGCACTGATCACGTGGCTGATCACACACCTGTCACGTGACATATCATGCACTGATCACGTGGCACTCATGCACTGATCACGTGGCTGATCATACTCTGCTCACGTGAACTCATGCACACATCACGTGGCTATCATGCACTGCTCACGTGGCTCGTCATGGAATGATCACGTAGCTACCATATACTGGTCACGTGACTGATCATGCACTGATCACGTAAATGATCATGCACTGATCACGTGACTGATCATGCACTGATCACGTGACTGATCATGCACTGATCACGTGGCTATCATGCTGCTCACGTGGCTGATCATGCAACGATCACGTAGCAACCATGTACTGGTCACGTGACTGATCATGCACTGATCACGTAATTGATCATGCACTGATCACGTGGCTCATCATGCACTGATCACGTGGCTGATCACACATGTATCACGTGACTGATCATGCACTGATCACGTGGCTCATGCACTGACTGGCATCATGCACTGATCACGTGGCTATCATGCACTGATCACGTGACTGATCATGCACTGATCACGTCTATATCATGCACTGATCACATGACTGCCATGCACTGATCACGTGGATGATCATACACTGATCTTGTGATGATCATGCACTGATCACGTGGCTGATCATGCACTGATCACGTGACTGAGCATGGACTGATCACATGACTATCATGTAGTGATCACGTGACTTAATGGCGCTGATCATGTGACTGATCATGCACTGATCATGTTTGCTATCATACACTGATCATGTGCCTCTGGAGGCAATAAACAAAGAGCTGAGTAGGCACGAATCAAACAGTCAGCAGGCAATAATCATGGAACTCAGGTGTGAGAATCATGCTGCTCAGCTGGCAATAATCAAGCAGCTGAGCAGGCAGGAATTATGCAGCACAGCTGGCAATTGTCAAGCAGATGACAGGCAGGAATCGTGCAGCTCAGCTGGCAATTGTCAAGCAGATGAGCAGACAGTAATCACGCAGCTCAGCAGGCCCAGATCACGTGACTGAGCATGCACTGATCACGTGGCTGATCATACACTGATCACGTGACTGATCATGCACTGATCACGTGGCCATGCACTGATCACGTGGCTGATCATGCACTGATCACGTGCTGATCATGCACTGATCACGTGCTATCATGCACTGATCACGTGGCTGATCATGCACTGATCACGTAGCTCATGCACTGATCACGTGGCTATCATGCACTGATCATGTGGTCTACATGCAATGATCACGTGAGCAATCATACACTGATCACGTGACTGATCATGCACTGATCACGTGGATGATCATGCACTGATCACGTGACTGATCATGCACTGATCACGTGACTGATCATGCACTGATCACGTGGCTATCATGCACTGATCACGTGGCTGATCATGCAATGATCACGTAGCAACCATGTACTGGTCACGTGACTGATCATGCACTGATCACGTACGATCCTGCACTGATCACGTGATCATGCACTGATCACGTGGCTGATCACACATGATCACGTGACTGATCATGCACTGATCACGTGGCTGATCATGCACCGATCACGTGCTGATCATGCACTGATCACGTGGCTATCATGCACTGATCACGTGGCTGATCACACACGATCACGTGACTGATCATGCACTGATCACGTGGCTATCATGCACTGATCATGGCATCATGCACTGATCACGTGGCTGATCATGCACTGATCACGTAGCTGATCATGCACTGATCACGTGACTGATCATGCACTGATCACTGACTGATCATGCACTGATCACGTGGCTGATCATGCACTGATCACGTGGCTGATCATGCACTGATCACGTGACTGATCATGCACCGATCACGTGACTGATCATGCACTGATCACGGCTATCATGCACTGCTCACGTGGCTGATCATGCCATGATCACGACGAGTCATGCGTACTGGTCACATGGACTGATCATGCACTGATCACGCACTGATCATGCACTGATCACGTGGCTGATCATGCACTGATCACGTGGCTGATCATGCAATGATCACGTAGCTACCATGTACAGTCACGAATGATCATACACCATCAGGTGACTGATCATGCACTGATCACGTGGCTATCATGCACTGATCACGTGACTGATCATGCACTGTTCACGTCTATATGCACTGATCACATGACTGTCCATGCACTGATCACGTGGATGATCATACACTAATCTTGTGACAGATCATGCACTGATCACGTGGCTGATCATGCACTGATACCGTGACTGAGCATGGACTGATCACATGACTATCATGTAGTGATCACGTGACTTAATGGCGCTGATCATGTGACTGATCATGCGCTGATCATGTTTGCTATCATACACTGATCATGTGCCTCTGGAGGCAATAAACAAAGAGCTGAGTAGGCACGAATCAAACAGTCAGCAGGCAATAATCATGGAACTCAGGTGTGAGGAATCATGCTGCTCAGCTGGCAACAATCAAGCAGCTGAACAGGCAGGAATTACGCAGCACAGCTGGCAATTGTCAAGCAGATGACAGGCAGGAATCGTGCAGCTCAGCTGGCAATTGTCAAGCAGATGAGCAGACAGTAATCACGCAGCTCAGCAGGCCCAGATCACGTGACTGAGCATGCACTGTTCACGTGGCTGATCATACACTGATCACGTGATGATCATGCACTGATCACTTGGATATCATGCACTGATCACGTGGCTGATCATACACTGTTCACGTGTCTGACCATGCACTGATCACGTGGCTGATCATACACTGCTCACGTAACTGATCATGCACTGATCACGTGGCTATCATGCACTGATCACGTGGCTGAACATGCACTGTTCACGTGGCTGATCACACACCTGTCACGTGACATATCATGCACTGATCACGTGGCATCATGCACTGATCACGTGGCCGATCATACTCTGCTCACGTAACTCATGCACACATCACGTGGCTATCATGCACCGCTCACGTGGCTCGTCATGGAATGATCACGGAAACCATATACTGGTAACGTGACTGATCATGCAAAGATCACGAATGATCATGCACTGTTCACGTGACTGATCATGTACTGATCACGTGACTGATCATGCACTGACCACGTGGCTATCATGCTCTGCTCACGTGGCTGATCACGCAACGATCACGTAGCAACCATGTACTGGTCACGTGACTGATCATGCACTGATCACGTAATTGATCCTGCACTGATCACGTGGCTCATCATGCACTGATCACGTGGCTGATCACACATGTATCACGCGACTGATCATGCACTGATCCCGTGGCTCTCATGCACTGATCACGTGGCTGATCATGCACTGATCACGTGATATCATGCACTGATCACGTGGCTGATCACACACGATCACATGACTGATCATGCACTGATCACGTGGCTATCATGCACTGATCACGTGGCTGATCATGCACTGATCACGTGGCTGATCATGCACTGATCACGTGGCTATCATGCACTGATCACGTGACTGATCATGCACTGATCACGTAACTGATCATGCACTGATCACGTGGCTGATCATGCACTGATCACGTGCTGATCATGCACTGATCACGTGACTGATCATGCACTGATCACGTGGCTGATCATGCACTGATCACGTGGCTGATCATGCACTGATCACGTGGCTGGATCATGCACTGATCACGTGGCTGATGCACTGATCATGTGACTGATCATGCACTGATCACGTGGATCATGCACTGATCACGTGGCTGATCATGCACTGATCACGTGGCTGATCATGCACTGATCACGTTGATCATGCACTGATCACGTGACTGATCATGCACTGATCACGTGACTGATCATGCACTGATCACGTGGCTGATCATGCACTGATCACGTGGCTGATCATGCACTGATCACGTGGCTGATCATGCACTGATCACGTGACTGATCATGCACTGATCACGTGACTGATCATGCACTGATCACGTGACTGATCATGCACTGATCACGTGCTATCATGCACTGATCACGTGGTTGATCATGCAACGATCACGTAGCAACCATGTACTGGTCACGTGATGATCATGCACTGATCACGTTGATCATGCACTGATCACGTGGCTATCATGCACTGATCACGCTGATCACACATGGTCACGTGATCGACATGCACTGATCACGTGGCCTGCACTGATCACGTGGCTGATCATGCACTGATCACGGGATCATCTGCACTGATCACGTGGCTGATCGCACATGATCACATGACTGATCATGCACTGATCACGTGGTCATGCACTGATCACGTACTGATCATGCACTGACCACGTGGCTGATCACATGCAATGATCACGAGCGTCATGTACTGATCACGTGACTGATCATGCACTGAGCACGACTGATCATGCACTGATCGCGGCTGATCATGCACTGATCACGTGGCTGATCACACTGATCACGTGACTGATCATGCACTGATCACGTGATGATCATGCACTGATCACGGCTATCATGCACTGATCACGTGGCTGATCATACACTGATCACGTGACTGATCATGCACTGATCACGTGCTGATCATGCACTGATCACGGACTGATCATGCACCGATCACATGGCTGATCATGCACTGATCACGTGGCTATCATGCACTGCTCACGTGGCTGATCATGCCATGATCACGAGCTACCATGTACTGGTCACATGACTGATCATGCACTGATCACGTGACTGATCATGCAGTGATCACGTGGCTATCATGAACTACTCACGTGGCTGATCATGCAATGATCATGTAGCTACCATGTACAGGTCACGTGAATGATCATACACCCATCAGGTGACTGATCATGCACTGATCACGTGGCTATCATGCACTGATCACGTGACTGATCATGCACTGTTCACGTCTATATCATGCACTGATCACATGACTGTCATGCACTGATCACGTGGATGATCATACACTAATCTTGTGACAGATCATGCACTGATCACGTGGCTGATCATGCACTGATACTGTGACTGAGCATGGACTGATCACATGACTATCATGTAGTGATCACGTGACTTAATGGCGCTGATCATGTGACTGATCATGCAATGATCATGTTTGCTATCATACACTGATCATGTGCCTCTGGAGGCAACAAACAAAGAGCTGAGTAGGCACGAATCAAACAGTCAGCAGGCAATAATCATGGAACTCAGGTGTGAGGAATCATGCTGCTCAGCTGGCAATAATCAAGCAGCTGAGCAGGCAGGAATTACGCAGCACAGCTGGCAATTGTCAAGCAGATGACAGGCAGGAATCGTGCAGCCCAGCTGGCAATTGTCAAGCAGATGAGCAGACAGTAATCACGCAGCTCAGCAGGCCCTGATCACGTGACTGAGCATGCACTGTTCACGTGGCTGATCATACACTGATCACGGGATGATCATGCACTGATCACTTGATATCATGCACTGATCACGTGGCTGATCATACACTGTTCACGTGTCTGACCATGCACTGATCACGTGGCTCATCATACACTGCTCACGTAACTGATAATGCACTGATCACGTGGCTATCATGCACTGATCACGTGGCTGAACATGCACTGTTCACGTGGCTGATCACACATCACGTGACATATCATGCACTGATCACGTGGCACTCATGCACTGATCACGTGGCTGATCATACTCTGCTCACGTAACTCATGCACACATCACGTGGCTATCATGCACTGCTCACGGCTCGTCATGGAATGATCACGAGCAACCATATACTGGTAACGTGACTGATCATGCACAGATCACAAATGATCATGCACTGTTCACGTGACTGATCATGTACTGATCACGTGACTGATCATGCACTGATCACGTGGCTATCATGCTCTGCTCACGTGGCTGATCATGCAACGATCACGTAGCAACCATGTACTGGTCACGTGACTGATCATGCACTGATCACGTAATTGATCCTGCACTGATCACGGCTCATCATGCACTGATCACGTGGCTGATCACACATGTATCACGTGACTGATCATGCACTGATCCCGTGGCTCATGCACTGATGATCACGTGGCTGTCATGCACTGATCACGGATATCATGCACTGATCACGTGGCTGATCACACACGATCACATGACTGATCATGCACTGATCACGTGGCTATCATGCACTGATCACGTGGCTGATCATGCACTGATCATGGCTGATCAGGCAATGATCACGTGGCTACCATGTACTGCGGATCGATCATGCACTGATCACGAATTGATCATGCACTGATCATGTGGCTGATCATGCACTGATCACGTGGCTGATCACACTGATCACGTGACTGATCATGCACTGATCACGTGACTGATCATGCACTGATCACGTGGCTATCATGCACTGATCACGTGGCTGATCATGCATGATCACGCAGCTATCATGCACTGATCACATGGCTGATCATGCACTGATCACGTGACTGATCATGCACTGATCACGTGGCTATCATGAACTGATCACGTGGCTGATCATGCAATGATCATGTAGCTACCATGTACTGGTCACGTGAATGATCATACACCCATCAGGTGACTGATCATGCACTGATCACGTGGCTATCATGCACTGATCACGCAGACTGATCATGACATTCACGTGCTATATCATGCACTGATCACATGATCAGTGCACTGATCACGTGGATGATCATACACTAATCTTGTGACTGATCATGCACTGATCACGTGGCTGATCATGCACTGGATACCGTGACTGAGCATGGACTGATCATGATATCATGTAGTGATCACGTGACTTATGGCGCTGATCATGTGACTGATCATGCACTGATCATGTTAGCTATCATACACTGATCATGTGCCTCTGGAGGCAATAAACAAAGAGCTGAGTAGGCACGAATCAAACAGTCAGCAGGCAATAATCATGGAACTCACGCTGAGGAATCATGCTGCTCAGCTGGCAATAATCAAGCAGCTGAGCAGGCAGGAATTACGCAGCACAGCTGGCAATTGTCAGCAGATGACAGGCAGGAATCGTGCAGCTCAGCTGGCAACTGTCAAGCAGATGAGCAGACAGTAATCACGCAGCTCAGCAGGCCCAGATCACGTGACTGAGCATGCACTGTTCACGGCTGATCATACACTGATCACGTGACTGATCATGCACTGATCACGTGGATATCATGCACTGATCACGTGGCTGATCATACACTGTTCACATGTCTGACCATGCACTGATCACGTGGCTGACCATACACTGCTCACGTAACTGATCATGCACTGATCACGTGGCTATCATGCACTGATCACGTGGCTGATCATGCACTGATCACGTGGCTGATCATGCACTGATCACGTGACTATCATGCACTGATCACGTGGCTGATCATACACTGATCACGTGACTGATCATGCACTGATCACGTGGCTATCATGCACTGATCACGTGGCTGATCATACACTGATCACGTAACTGATCATGCACTGATCACGTGGCTATCATGCACTGATCATGTGGCTGATCATGCACTGATCACGTGGCTGATCATGCACTGATCACGTGACTGATCATGCACTGATCACGTGGCATCATGCACTGATCACGTGGCTGATCATGCACTGATCACGTGACTCATGCACTGATCACGTGGCTATCATGCACTGATCACGTGGCTGTCATGCACTGATAGCAACTATATACTGGTCACGTGACTGATCATGCACTGATCACGACTGATCATGCACTGATCACGTGACTGATCATGCACTGATCACGTGACTGATCATGCACTGATCTGTCATGCACTGATCACGTGGCTGATCATGCACTGATCACGAGCAATCATGTACTGATCACGTGACTGATCATGCACTGATCACGTGACTGATCATGCACTGATCACGTGGCTGATCATGCACTGATCACGTGGCTGATCACACATGATCACGTGACTGATCATGCACTGATCACTGCAGTATCATGCACTGATCACGTGGCTGTCATGCACTGATCACGTGGCTGATCATGCACTGATCACGTGGCTATCATGCACTGATCACGGGCTGATCATGCACTGATCACGTAGCCATCATGCACTGTCACGTAACTGATCATGCACTGATCACGTACTGATCATGCACTGATCACGTGACTGATCATGCACTGATCATGGACTGATCATGCACTGATCACGTGGCTGATCATGCACTGATCACGTGGCTGACATGCGCACGATCACGTGGCAATCATGCACTGGTCACGCACTGATCATGCACTGATCACGTAACTGATCATGCACTGATCACGTGGCTGATCATGCACTGATCACGTGGCTGATCACACACACGTGACTGATCATGCACTGATCACGTGGCTATCATGCACTGATCACTGGCTATCACTGATCACGTGGCTATCATGCACTGATCACGTGGCTGATCATGCACTGATCACGAGCTATCATGCACTGATCACGTGACTGATCATGCACTGATCACGAATTGATCATGCACTGATCACGTGGCTGATCATGCACTGATCACGTGGCTGATCATGCACTGATCACGTAACTGATCATGCACTGATCACGTGGATGATCATGCACTGATCACGTGGCTATCATGCACTGATCACGTGGCTGGATCATACACTGATCACGTGACTGATCATGCACTGATCACGTGGCTGATCATGCACTGATCACGTGACTGATCATGCACTGATCACGTGACTGATCATGCACTGATCACGTGGCTATCATGCACTGCTCACGTGGCTGATCATGCCATGATCACGCAGCTACCATGTACTGGTCACGACTGATCATGCACTGATCACGTGACTGATCATGCAGTGATCACGTGGCTATCATGCACTACTCACGTGGCTGATCATGCAATGATCATGTAGCTACCATGTACAGGTCACGTGAATGATCATACACCCATCAGGTGACTGATCATGCACTGATCACGTGGCTATCATGCACTGATCACGTGACTGATCATGCACTGATCACGTCTATATCATGCACTGATCACATGACTGCCCATGCACTGATCACGTGGATGATCATACACTAATCATGTGACAGATCATGCACTGATCACGTGGCTGATCATGCACTGATACCGTGACTGAGCATGGACTGATCACATGACTATCATGTAGTGATCACGTGACTTAATGGCGCTGATCATGTGACTGATCATGCGCTGATCATGTTTGCTATCATACACTGATCATGTGCCTCTGGAGGCAATAAACAAAGAGCTGAGTAGGCACGAATCAAACAGTCAGCAGGCAATAATCATGGAACTCAGTGTGAGGAATCATGCTGCTCAGCTGGCAATAATCAAGCAGCTGAGCAGGCAGGAATTACGCAGCACAGCTGGCAATTGTCAAGCAGATGACAGGCAGGAATCGTGCAGCTCAGCTGGCAATTGTCAAGCAGATGAGCAGACAGTAATCACGCAGCTCAGCAGGCCCAGATCACGTGACTGAGCATGCACTGTTCACGTGGCTGATCATACACTGATCACGTGATGATCATGCACTGATCACTTGGATATCATGCACTGATCACGTGGCTGATCATACACTGTTCACGTGTCTGACCATGCACTGATCACGTGGCTGATCATACACTGCTCACGTAACTGATCATGCACTGATCACGTGGCTATCATGCACTGATCACGTGGCTGAACATGCACTGTTCACGTGGCTGATCACACACCTGTCACGTGACATATCATGCACTGATCACGTACTCATGCACTGATCACGTGGCTGATCATACTCTGCTCACGTAACTCATGCACACATCACGTGGCTATCATGCACTGCTCACGGCTCGTCATGGAATGATCACGAGCTACCATATACTGTCACGTGACTGATCATGCACAGATCACGTAAATGATCATGCACTGTTCACGTGACTGATCATGTACTGATCACGTGACTGATCATGCACTGATCACGTGGCTATCATGCACTGCTCACGTGGCTGATCATGCAACGATCACGTAGCAACCATGTACTGGTCACGTGACTGATCATGCACTGATCACGTAATTGATCCTGCACTGATCACGTGGCTCATCATGCACTGATCACGTGGCTGATCACACATGTATCACGTGACTGATCATGCACTGATCACGTGGCTATCATGCACTGATCACGTGGCTATCATGCACTGATCACGTGGATATCATGCACTGATCACGTGGCTGATCACACACGTATCACATGACTGATCATGCACTGATCACGGCTATCATGCACTGATCACGGCTGATCATGCACTGATCACGTGGCTGATCATGCAATGATCATGAGCTATCATGCACTGATCACGTGACTGATCATGCACTGATCACGCATTGATCATACTGATCATGTGGCTGATCATGCACTGATCAGGCTGATCATGCACTGATCACGTGACTGATCATGCACTGATCACGTGACTGATCATGCACTGATCACGTGGCTATCATGCACTGATCACGTGGCTGATCATGCACTGATCACGTGACTGATCATGCACTGATCACGTGGCTGATCACACTGATCACGTGACTGATCATGCACTGATCACGTGGCTGATCATGCACTGATCATGTGACATCATGCACTGATCATTGGCTGATCATGCCATGATCACGGACAGCTACATGCACTGATCACATGACTGATCATGCACTGATCACGTGACTGATCATGCACTGATCACGTACATCATGAACTACTCACGTCTGATCATGCAATGATCACGTAGCTATCATGTACTGGTCACGTGACTGATCAAGCAAGACACATCAGGTGATCACTGCACTGACACGTGGCTATCATGCACTGATCACGTGGCTGATCATGCACTGATCACGTGGCTATCATGCACTGATCACGTGACTGATCATGCACTGATCACGTAATTGATCATGCACTGATCACGTGGCTGATCACATGCACTGATCACGTGGCTATCATGCACTATCACGTGGCTGATCATGCACTGATCACGTGGCTATCATGCACTGATCACGTGACTGATCATGCACTGATCACGTGGCTGATCATGCAGATCATTGACTGGCCATGCACTGATCACGTGGCTGATCATGCACTGATCACGTGGCTATCACACTGATCACGTGACTGATCATGCACTGATCACGTGACTGATCATGCACTGATCACGTGGCTATCATGCACTGATCACGTGGCTGATCATGCACTGATCACGTAGCTATCATGTACTGGTCACGTGACTGATCATGCACTGATCACGTAATTGATCATGCACTGATCATGGTACTGATCATGCACTGATCACGTGGCTGATCATGCACTGATCACGTGACTGATCATGCACTGATCACGTGACTGATCATGCACTGATCACGTGGCTATCATGCACTGATCACTTGGCTGGACATACACTGATCACGTGGCTGATCATGCACTGATCACGTGGCTGATCATGCACTGATCACGTGACTGATCATGCACTGATCACGTGGCTGATCATGCACTGATCACGTGGCTATCATGCACTGCTCACGTGGCTGATCATGCCATGATCACGCAGCTACCATGTACTGGTCACATGACTGATCATGCACTGATCACGTGACTGATCATGCAGTGATCACGTGGCTATCATGCACTACTCACGTGGCTGATCATGCAATGATCATGTAGATACCATGTACAGGTCACGTGAATGATCATACACCCATCAGGTGACTGATCATGCACTGATCACGTGGCTATCATGCACTGATCACGAGACTGATCATGCACTGATCACGTCTATATCATGCACTGATCACATGACTGCCCTGCACTGATCACGTGGATGATCATACACTAATCATGTGACAGATCATGCACTGATCACGTGGCTGATCATGCACTGATACCGTGACTGAGCATGGACTGATCACATGACTATCATGTAGTGATCACGTGACTTAATGGCGCTGATCATGTGACTGATCATGCGCTGATCATGTTTGCTATCATACACTGATCATGTGCCTCTGGAGGCAATAAACAAAGAGCTGAGTAGGCACGAATCAAACAGTCAGCAGGCAATAATCATGGAACTCAGGTGTGAGGAATCATGCTGCTCAGCTGGCAATAATCAAGCAGCTGAGCAGGCAGGAATTACGCAGCACAGCTGGCAATTGTCAAGCAGATGACAGGCAGGAATCGTGCAGCTCAGCTGGCAATTGTCAAGCAGATGAGCAGACAGTAATCACGCAGCTCAGCAGGCCCAGATCACGTGACTGAGCATGCACTGTTCACGTGGCTGATCATACACTGATCACGATTGATCATGCACTGATCACTTGGATATCATGCACTGATCACGTGGCTGATCATACACTGTTCACGTGTCTGACCATGCACTGATCACGTGGCTGATCATACACTGCTCACGTAACTGATCATGCACTGATCACGTGGCTATCATGCACTGATCACGTGGCTGAACATGCACTGTTCACGTGGCTGATCACACACCTGTCACGTGACATATCATGCACTGATCACGTGGCACTCATGCACTGATCACGTGGCTGATCATACTCTGCTCACGAACTCATGCACATCGTGGCTATCATGCACTGCTCACGTGGCTCGTCATGGAATGATCACGAGCAACCATATACTGGTAACGTGACTGATCATGCACAGATCACGTAAATGATCATGCACTGGTCACGTGACTGATCATGTACTGATCACGTGACTGATCATGCACTGATCACGTGGCTATCATGCTCTGCTCACGTGTCTGATCATGCAACGATCACGTAGCAACCATGTACACGTGACTGATCATGCACTGATCACGTAATTGATCCTGCACTGATCACGTGGCTCATCATGCACTGATCACGTGGCTGATCACACATGATCACGTGACTGATCATGCACTGATCCTGCTCCACTGATCACGTGGCTGTCATGCACTGATCACGTGGATATCATGCACTGATCACGTGGCATCACACACGATCACATGACTGATCATGCACTGATCACGTGGCTATCATGCACTGATCACGTGGCTATCATGCACTGATCACGTGGCTGATCATGCAATGATCACGTAGCTATCATGTACTGATCACGTGACTGATCATGCACTGATCACGTAATTGATCATGCACTGATCACGTGGCTGATCATGCACTGATCACGTGCTGATCATGCACTGATCACGTAACTGATCATGCACTGATCACGTGACTGATCATGCACTGATCACGTGGCTATCATGCACTGATCACGTGGCTGATCATGCCATGATCACGCAGCTACCATGTACTGGTCACATGACTGATCATGCACTGATCACGTGACTGATCATGCACTGATCACGGCTATCATGCACTACTCACGTGGCTGATCATGCAATGATCATGTAGCTACATGTACAGGTCACGTGAATGATCATACACCCATCAGGTGACTGATCATGCACTGATCACGTGGCTATCATGCACTGATCACGAGACTGATCATGCACTGATCACGCTGATCATGCACTGATCACATGATGCCCATGCACTGATCACGTGGATGATCATACACTAATCTGTGACAGATCATGCACTGATCACGTGGCTGATCATGCACTGATACCGTGACTGAGCATGGACTGATCACATGACTATCATGTAGTGATCACGTGACTTAATGGCGCTGATCATGTGACTGATCATGCGCTGATCATGTTTGCTATCATACACTGATCATGTGCCTCTGGAGGCAATAAACAAAGAGCTGAGTAGGCACGAATCAAACAGTCAGCAGGCAATAATCATGGAACTCAGGTGTGAGGAATCATGCTGCTCAGCTGGCAATAATCAAGCAGCTGAGCAGGCAGGAATTACGCAGCACAGCTGGCAATTGTCAAGCAGATGACAGGCAGGAATCGTGCAGCTCAGCTGGCATTGTCAAGCAGATGAGCAGACAGTAATCACGCAGCTCAGCAGGCCCAGATCACGTGACTGAGCATGCACTGTTCACGTGGCTGATCATACACTGATCACGTGATGATCATGCACTGATCACTTGGATATCATGCACTGATCACGTGGCTGATCATACACTGTTCACGTGTCTGACCATGCACTGATCACGTGGCTGATCATACACTGCTCACGTAACTGATCATGCACTGATCACGTGGCTATCATGCACTGATCACGTGGCTGAACATGCACTGTTCACGTGGCTGATCACACACCTGTCACGTGACATATCATGCACTGATCACGTGGCACTCATGCACTGATCACGTGGCTGATCATACTCTGCTCACGTAACTCATGCACACATCACGTGGCTATCATGCACTGCTCACGTGGCTCGTCATGGAATGATCACGTAGCTACCATATACTGGTCACGTGACTGATCATGCACTGATCACGTAAATGATCATGCACTGTTCACGTGACTGATCATGCACTGATCACGTGACTGATCATGCACTGATCACGTGGCTATCATGCTCTGCTCACGTGGCTGATCATGCAATGATCACGTAGCAACCATGTACTGGTCACGTGACTGATCATGCACTGATCACGTAATTGATCATGCACTGATCACGTGGCTCATCATGCACTGATCACGTGGCTGATCACACATGTATCACGTGACTGATCATGCACTGATCCACGTGGCTCATGCACTGATCACGTGGCTGTCATGCACTGATCACGTGGCTATCATGCACTGATCACGTGGCTATCATGCACTGATCACGTGGCTGATCATGCACTGATCACGTGAGCTATCATGCACTGTCACGTGACTGATCATGCACTGATCATGCAACTGATCATGCACTGATCACGTGACTGATCATGCACTGATCACGTGACTGATCATGCACTGATCACGTGGCTATCATGCACTGATCACGTGGCTGATCATGCACTGATCACGTAGCTACCATGCACTGTCACGTGACTGATCATGCACTGATCACGCACTGATCATGCACTGATCACGTGGCTATCATGCACTGATCACGCTGATCACATGATCACGTGACTGATCATGCACTGATCACGTGGTATCATGCACTGATCACGTGGCTGATCATGCACTGATCACGTGGCTATCATGCACTGATCACGTGGCTGATCATGCACTGATCACGTAGCTATCATGTACTGATCATGGATCTGATCATGCACTGATCACGCGGTTGATCATGCACTGATCACGGCTGATCATGCACTGATCACGTGGCTGATCATACACTGATCACGTGACTGATCATGCACTGATCACGACTGATCATGCACTGATCACGTGGCTATCATGCACTGATCACGTGGCTGACATACACTGATCACGTGCTGATCATGCACTGATCACGTGGCTGATCATGCACTGATCACGTGACTGATCATGCATGATCTCAGTTGATCATGCACTGATCACGTGGCTATCATGCACTGCTCACGTGGCTGATCATGCCATGATCACGCAGCTACCATGTACTGGTCACATGACTGATCATGCACTGATCACGTGACTGATCATGCACTGATCACGTGGCTATCATGCACTATCACGTGGCTGATCATGCAATGAACATGTAGCTACCATACAGGTCACGTGAATGATCATACACCATCAGGTGACTGATCATGCACTGATCACGTGGCTATCATGCACTGATCACGTGACTGATCATGCACTGTTCACGTATATATCATGCACTGATCACATGACTGCCCATGCACTGATCACGTGGATGATCATACACTGATCTTGTGACAGATCATGCACTGATCACGTGGCTGATCATGCACTGATACCGTGACTGAGCATGGACTGATCACATGACTATCATGTAGTGATCACGTGACTTAATGGCGCTGATCATGTGACTGATCATGCGCTGATCATGTTTGCTATCATACACTGATCATGTGCCTCTGGAGGCAATAAACAAAGAGCTGAGTAGGCACGAATCAAACAGTCAGCAGGCAATAATCATGGAACTCAGCTGTGAGGAATCATGCTGCTCAGCTGGCAATAATCAAGCAGCTGAGCAGGCAGGAATTACGCAGCACAGCTGGCAATTGTCAAGCAGATGACAGGCAGGAATCGTGCAGCTCAGCTGGCAATTGTCAAGCAGATGAGCAGTAATCACACAGCTCAGCAGGCCCAGATCACGTGACTGAGCATGCACTGTTCACGTGGCTGATCATACTGATCACGTGATGATCATGCACTGATCACTTGGATATCATGCACTGATCACGTGGCTGATCATACACTGTTCACGTGTCTGACCATGCACTGATCACGTGGCTGATCATACACTGCTCACGTAACTGATCATGCACTGATCACGTGGCTATCATGCACTGATCACGTGGCTGAACATGCACTGTTCACGTGGCTGATCACACACCTGTCACGTGACATATCATGCACTGATCACGTGGCACTCATGCACTGATCACGTGGCTGATCATACTCTGCTCACGTAACTCATGCACACATCACGTGGCTATCATGCACTGCTCACGTGGCTCGTCATGGAATGATCACGTAGCAACCATATACTGGTCACGTGACTGATCATGCAAAGATCACGAAATGATCATGCACTGTTCACGTGACTGATCATGTACTGATCACGTGACTGATCATGCACTGATCACGTGGCTATCATGCACTGCTCACGTGGCTGATCATGCAACGATCACGTAGCAACCATGTACTGGTCACGTGACTGATCATGCACTGATCACGTAATTGATCATGCACTGATCACGTGGCTATCATGCACTGATCACGTGATCACACTGATCACGTGCTGATCATGCACTGATCACGTACTCATGCACTGATCACGCTGTCACACTGATCACGTGCATGCACTGATCACGTGGCTTCATGCACTGATCACGTGGCTGATCATGCACTGATCACGTGGCTATCATGCACTGATCACGTGGCTGATCATGCAATCACGAAGCATGTACTGGTCACGTGACTGATCATGCACTGATCACGTAATTGATCATGCACTGATCATGTGGCTGATCATGCACTGATCACGTGGCTGATCATGCACTGATCACGTAACTGATCATGCACTGATCACGTGACTGATCATGCACTGATCACGTGGCTATCATGCACTGATCACTGGCTGGACATACACTGATCACGTGCCTGATCATGCACTGATCACGTGGCTGATCATGCACTGATCACGTGACTGATCATGCACTGATCACGTGGCTGATCATGCACTGATCACGTGGCTATCATGCACTGCTCACGTGGCTGATCATGCCATGATCACGCAGCTACCATGTACTGGTCACATGACTGATCATGCACTGATCACGTGACTGATCATGCAGTGATCACGTGGTGATCATGCACTACTCACGTGGCTGATCATGCAATGATCATGTAGCTACCATGTACTGGTCACGTGAATGATCATACACCCATCAGGTGACTGATCATGCACTGATCACGTGGCTATCATGCACTGATCACGAGACTGATCATGCACTGATCACGTCTATATCATGCACTGATCACATGACTGCCCGCACTGATCACGTGGATGATCATACACTAGTCATGTGACAGATCATGCACTGATCACGTGGCTGATCATGCACTGATACCGTGACTGATCATGGACTGATCACATGACTATCATGTAGTGATCACGTGACTTAATGGCGCTGATCATGTGTCTGATCATGCGCTGATCATGTTTGCTATCATACACTGATCATGTGCCTCTGGAGGCAATAAACAAAGAGCTGAGTAGGCACGAATCAAACAGTCAGCAGGCAATAATCATGGAACTCAGGTGTGAGGAATCATGCTGCTCAGCTGGCAATAATCAAGCAGCTGAGCAGGCAGGAATTACGCAGCACAGCTGGCAATTGTCAAGCAGATGACAGGCAGGAATCGTGCAGCTCAGCTGGCAATTGTCAAGCAGATGAGCAGACAGTAATCACGCAGCTCAGCAGGCCCAGATCACGTGACTGAGCATGCACTGTTCACGTGGCTGATCATACACTGATCACGTGATGATCATGCACTGATCACTTGGATATCATGCACTGATCACGTGGCTGATCACACTGTTCACGTGTCTGACCATGCACTGATCACGTGGCTGATCATACACTGCTCACGTAACTGATCATGCACTGATCACGTGGCTATCATGCACTGATCACGTGGCTGAACATGCACTGTCACGTGGCTGATCACACACCTGTCACGTGACATATCATGCACTGATCACGTGGCACTCATGCACTGATCTCGTGGCTGATCATACTCTGCTCACGTAACATGCACACATCACGTGGCTATCATGCACTGCTCACGTGGCTCGTCATGGAATGATCACGAGCAACCATATACTGGTAACGTGACTGATCATGCACAGATCACGTAAATGATCATGCACTGTTCACGTGACTGATCATGTACTGATCACGTGACTGATCATGCACTGATCACGTGGCTATCATGCCTGCTCACGTGGCTGATCATGCAAGATCACGTAGCAACCATGTCCTGGTCACGTGACTGATCATGCACTGATCACGTAATTGATCCTGCACTGATCACGTGGCTCATCATGCACTGATCACGTGGCTGATCACACATGTATCACGTGACTGATCATGCACTGATCACGTGGCTCTCATGCACTGATCACGTGGCTGTCATGCACTGATCACGTGGATATCATGCACTGACTGGCTGATCACACACGTATCACATGACTGATCATGCACTGATCACGTGGCTATCATGCACTGATCACGTGGCTATCATGCACTGATCACGTGGCTGATCAGGCAATGATCACGCTACCATGTACTGGTCACGTGACTGATCATGCACTGATCACGTAATTGATCATGCACTGATCATGTGGCTGATCATGCACTGATCACGTGGCTGATCATACACTGATCACATAACTGATCATGCACTGATCACGTGACTGATCATGCACTGATCACGTGGCTATCATGCACTGATCACTTGGCTGGACATACACTGATCACGTGCCTGGTCATGCACTGATCACGTGGCTGATCATGCACTGATCACGTGACTGATCATGCACTGATCTCGTGTCTGATCATGCACTGATCACGTGGCTATCATGCACTGCTCACGTGGCTGATCATGCCATGATCACGAAGCTACCATGTACTGGTCACATGACTGATCATGCACTGATCACGTGACTGATCATGCACTGATCACGTGGCTATCATGAACTACTCACGTGGATGATCATGCAATGATCATGTAGCTACGATGTACAGTTCACGTGAATGATCATTCACCCATCAGGTGACTGATCATGCACTGATCACGTGGCTATCATGCACGGATCACGAGACTGGTCATGCACTGTTCACGTCTATATCATGCACTGATCACATGACTGCCCATGCACTGATCACGTGGATGATCATACACTAATCTTGTGACAGATCATGCACTGATCACGTGGCTGATCATGCACTGATACCGTGACTGAGCATGGACTGATCACATGACTATCATGTAGTGATCACGTGACTTAATGGCGCTGATCATGTGACTGATCATGCGCTGATCATGTTTGCTATCATACACTGATCATGTGCCTCTGGAGGCAATAAACAAAGAGCTGAGTAGGCACGAATCAAACAGTCAGCAGGCAATAATCATGGAACTCAGGTGTGAGGAATCATGCTGCTCAGCTGGCAATAATCAAGCAGCTGAGCAGGCAGGAATTACGCAGCACAGCTGGCAATTGTCAAGCAGATGACAGGCAGGAATCGTGCAGCTCAGCTGGCAATTGTCAAGCAGATGAGCAGACAGTAATCACGCAGCTCAGCAGGCCCAGATCACGTGACTGAGCATGCACTGTTCACGTGGCTGATCATACACTGATCACGTGATGATCATGCACTGATCACTTGGATATCATGCACTGATCACGTGGCTGATCATACACTGTTCACGTGTCTGACCATGCACTGATCACGTGGCTGATCATACACTGCTCACGTAACTGATCATGCACTGATCACGTGGCTATCATGCACTGATCACGGCTGAACATGCACTGTTCACGTGGCTGATCACACACCTGTCACGTGACATATCATGCACTGATCACGTGGCACTCATGCACTGATCACGGCTGATCATACTCTGCTCACGTAACTCATGCACATCACGTGGCTATCATGCACTGCTCACGTGGATCATGGAATGATCACACGAGCAACCATATACTGGTAACGTGACTGATCATGCAAAGATCACGAAATGATCATGCACTGTTCACGTGACTGATCATGCACTGATCACGTGACTGATCATGCACTGATCACGTGGCTATCATGCACTGATCACGTGGCTGATCATGCAATGATCACGTAGCAACCATGTACTGGTCACGTGACTGATCATGCACTGATCACGTAATTGATCATGCACTGATCACGTGGCTCATCATGCACTGATCACGTGGCTGATCACACATGTATCACGTGACTGATCATGCACTGATCACGTGGCTCTCATGCACTGATCACGTGGCTGTCATGCACTGATCACGTGGATATCATGCACTGATCACGTGGCTGATCACACACGATCACATGACTGATCATGCACTGATCACGTGGGCTATCATGCACTGATCACGTGGCTATCATGCACGATCACGTGCTGATCAGGCAATGATCACGAGCTACCATGTACTGGTCACTGACTGATCATGCACTGATCACGAATTGACGATCATGCACTGATCATGTGGCTGATCATGCACTGATCACGTGGCTGATCACACTGATCACATAACTGATCATGCACTGATCACGGATCATGCACTGATCACTGGCTATCATGCACTGATCACTTGGCTGGACATGCACTGATCACGTGCTGTCATGCACTGATCGTGATGATCATGCACTGATCACGTGACTGATCATGCACTGATCTCGTCTGATCATGCACTGATCATGGCTATCATGCACTGCTCACGTGGCTGATCATGCCATGATCACGACTACCATGTACAGCACGTGAATGACTGCTACACACATCACGTGACTGATCATGCACTGATCACGTGACTGATCATGCAATGATCACGTGGCTATCATGCACTGATCACGTGGCTGATCATGCACTGATCATGTACTGATCACGCACTGATCACGTGGCTGATCATGCACTGATCACGTGGCTGATCTTGCACTGATCACGGCTGATCATGCACTGATCACGTGGACTGATCATGCACATCACGTATACTGATCATGCACTGATCACATGACTGCACATGCACTGATCACGGCTGATCATGCACTAATCACGTGACTGATCATGCACTGATCACGTGGCTGATCATGCACTGATCACGGCTATCATGCACTGCTCACGTGGCTGATCATGCAATGATCACGTAGCTACCATGTACTGGTCACGTGACCGATCATGCACTGATCACGTGATTGATCATGCACTGATCACGTGGCTATCATGCACTGATCATTTGGCTGATCATGCAATGAACACGTAGCTATCATGCACTGATCACGTGAATGATCATGCACATCACGTGACTGACATGCACTGATCATATACATGCACTGATCACGTGGCTGATCATGCACATCACGAGGTCATCATGTACTGATCACGTGACTGATCATGCACTGATCATGTGGCTGATCATGCACTGATCATGGCTGACTGCGCACTAATCATGCATGATCACGGTATATCTGATCACGTGGCTGATCGCACTGATCACGTGGCTGATCATGCACTGATCACGGCTATCATACACTGATCACGTGACTATCATGCACTGATCACGGGCTGATCATGCACTGATCACGCTGATCATGCACTGATCACGGCTGATCATGCACTGATCACGGCTATCATGCACTGCTCACGGCTGATCATGCATGATCACAAGCTACCATGTACTGGTCACATGGCTGATCATGCACTGATCACTGATCATGCAGTGATCACGCGGCTATCATGCACTACTCACGTGGCTGATCATGCACTGATCACGTGGCTACCATGCACTGATCAGTGGACTGATCATACACTGATCACGTAACTGATCATGCACTGATCACGTGGGCTATCATGCACTGATCACGTGGCTGAACATGCACTGTTCACGTGGCTGATCACACACCTGTCACGTGACATATCATGCACTGATCACGCACTCATGCACTGATCACGTGGCTGATCATACTCTGCTCACGAATCATGCACACATCACGTGGCTATCATGCACTGCTCACGGCTGTCATGGAATGATCACGTAGCAACCATATACTGGTCACGTGACTGATCATGCACAGATCACGAATGATCATGCACTGTTCACGTGACTGATCATGTACTTATCACGTGACTGATCATGCACTGACCACGTGGCTATCATGCTCATCGTGGCTGATCATGCAACGATCACGTGGCTGAACCATGTACTGGTCACGTGACTGATCATGCACTGATCACGTAATTGATCCTGCACTGATCACGTGCTCATCATGCACTGATCACGTGGCTGATCACACATGTATCACGTGACTGATCATGCACTGATCACGTGGCTCTCATGCACTGATCACGTGGCTGTCATGCACTGATCACGTGGATATCATGCACTGACCACGTGGCTGATCACACACGCATCACATGACTGATCATGCACTGATCACGGTTATCATGCACTGATCACGTGGCTATCATGCACTGATCACGTGGCTGATCAGGCAATGATCACGTAGCTACCATGTACTGGTCACGACTGATCATGCACTGATCACGTAATTGATCATGCACTGATCATGGTTGATCATGCACTGATCACGTGGCTGATCATACACTGATCACAACTGATCATGCACTGATCACGTGATTGATCATGCACTGATCACGTGGCTATCATGCACTGATCTCTTGGCTGGACATACACTGATCACGTGCCTGTCATGCACTGATCACGTGGCTGATCATGCACTGATCACGTGACTGATCATGCACTGATCTCGTGTCTGATCATGCACTGATCACGTGCTATCATGCACTGCTCACGGGCTGATCATGCCATGATCACGCAACCATGTACTGGTCACATGACTGATCATGCACTGATCACGTGACTGATCATGCAGTCATCACGTGGCTATCATGCACTACTCACGTGGCTGATCATGCAATGATCATGTAGCTACCATGCACAGGTCACGTGAATGATCATACACCCATCAGGTGACTGATCATGCACTGATCACGTGGCTATCATGCACTGATCACGAGACTGATCATGCACTGTTCACGTCTATATCATGCACCGATCACATGACTGCCCGTGCACTGATCACGATGATCATACACTAATCTTGTGACAGATCATGCACTGATCACGTGGCTGATCATGCACTGATACCGTGACTGAGCATGGACTGATCACATGACTATCATGCAGTGATCACGTGACTTAATGGCGCTGATCATGTGACTGATCATGCGCTGATCATGTTTGCTATCATACACTGATCATGTGCCTCTGGAGGCAATAAACAAAGAGCTGAGTAGGTACGAATCAAACAGTCAGCAGGCAATAATCATGGAACTCAGGTGTGAGGAATCATGCTGCTCAGCTGGCAATAATCAAGCAGCTGAGCAGGCAGGAATTACGCAGCACAGCTGGCAATTGTCAAGCAGATGACAGGCAGGAATCGTGCAGCTCAGCTGGCAATTGTCAAGCAGATGAGCAGACAGTAATCACGCAGCTCAGCAGGCCCTTATCACGTGACTGAGCATGCACTATTCACGTGGCTGATCATACACTGATCACGTGATGATCATGCACTGATCACTTGGATATCATGCACTGATCACGTGGCTGATCATACACTGTTCACGTGTCTGACCATGCACTGATCACGTGGCTGATCATACACTGCTCACGTAACTGATCATGCACTGATCACGTGGCTATCATGCACTGATCACGTGGCTGAACATGCACTGTTCACGTGGCTGATCACACACCTGTCACGTGACATATCATGCCCTGATCACGTGGCACTCATGCACCGATCACGTGGCTGATCATACTCTGCTCACGAATCATGCACACATCACGTGGCTATCATGCACTTCTCACGTGGCTCTGTCATGGAATGATCACGTAGCAACCATATACTGGTCACGTGACTGATCATGCAAGATCACGAATGATCATGCACTGTTCACTTGACTGATCATGTACTGATCACGTGACTGATCATGCACTGACCACGGCTATCATGCTCTGCTCACGTGGCTGATCATGCAACGATCACGTAGCAACCATGTACTGGTCACGTGACTGATCATGCACTGATCACGTAATTGATCCTGCACTGATCACATGGCTCATCATGCACTTATCACGTGGCTGATCACACATGTATCACGTGACTGATCATGCACTGATCACGTGGCTCTCATGCACTGATCACGTGGCTGTCATGCACTGATCACGTGATATCATGCACTGATCACGTGGCTGATCACACACGTATCACATGACTGATCATGCACTGATCACGTGACTATCATGCACTGATCACGTGGCTATCATGCACTGATCACGTGGCATCATGCAATGATCACGAGCTACCATGTACTGGTCACGTGACTGATCATGCACTGATCACGTAATTGATCATGCACTGATCATGTGGCTGATCATGCACTGATCACGTGGCTGATCATGCACTGATCACATGACTGATCATGCACTGATCACGTGACTGATCATGCACTGATCACGTGGCTATCATGCACTGATCACTTGGCTGATCATGCACTGATCACGTGCCTGATCATGCACTGATCACGTGGCTGATCATGCACTGATCACGTGGCTGATCATGCACTGATCACGTGCTGATCATGTACTGATCACGTGACTGATCATGCACTGATCACGTGGATCTGATCATGCACTGTACTCACGTGCTGATCATGCACTGATCACGTGGCTGATCATGCACTGATCACGTGGCTATCATGACTATCACGTCTGATCATGCATGACTGTATACACATGCACTGATCACGTGGCTGATCATACACTGATCACGTGACTGATCATGCACTGATCACGTGGCTGATCATGCACTGATCACGTAGCTGATCATGCACTGATCACGTGCTGATCATGCACTGATCACGTGACTGATCATGCACTGATCACGTGGCTGATCATGCACTGATCATGGCTGATCATACACTGATCACGTAACTGATCATGCACTGATCACGTGACTGATCATGCACTGATCACGTGACTGATCATGCACTGATCACGTGCTGGACATACACTGATCACGTGGCTGTCATGCACTGATCACGTGGCTGATCATGCACTGATCACGTGACTGATCATGCACTGATCTCGTGTCTGATCATGCACTGATCACGTGGCTATCATGCACTGCTCACGTGGCTGATCATGCCATGATCACGAGCTGACCATGTACTGGTCACATGACTGATCATGCACTGATCACGTGACTGATCATGCAGTGATCACGTGGCTATCATGCACTGATCACGTGGCTGATCATGCAATGATCACGTGACTCCATGTACAGGTCACGTGAATGATCATACACTCATCACGTGACTGATCATGCACCGATCACGTGGCTATCATGCACTGATAACGTGGCTGAACATGCACTGTTCACGTGGCTGATCATACACTGTCACGTGACATATCATGCACTGATCACGTGGCACTCATGCACTGATCACGTGGCTGATCATGCTCTGCTCACGTAACTCATGCACACATCACGTGGCTATCATGCACTGCTCACGTGGCTGTCATGGCACGATCACGTAGCAACCATATACTGGTCACGTGACTGATCATGCACTGATCACGTAAATGATCATGCACTGTTCACGTGACTGATCATGTACTGATCACGTGACTGATCATGCACTGATCACGTGGCTATCATGCACTGCTCACGTGCTGATCATGCACTGATCACGTAGCAACCATGCACTGATCACGTGACTGATCATGCACTGATCACGTGAATGATGCACTGATCACGTGGCTCATCATGCACTGATCACGTGGCTGATCACACATGTATCACGTGACTGATCATGCACTGATCACGTGGCTATCATGCACTGATCACGTGGCTGATCATGCACTGATCACGGGCTATCATGCACTGATCACGTGGCTGATCATGCACGATCATGACTGATCATGCACTGATCACGTGGCTGATCATGCACTGATCACGTGGCTATCATGCACTGATCACGTGGCTGATCATGCACTGATCACGTAGCTATCATGCACTGATCACGTGACTGATCATGCACTGATCATGAATTGATCATGCACTGATCACGTGGCTGATCATGCACTGATCACGCTGATCATGCACTGATCACGTGGCTGATCATGCACTGACTACACTGATCACACTGATCACGTGGCTGATCATGCACTGATCACGTGACTGATCATGCACTGATCACGTGACTGATCATGCACTGATCACGTGGCTATCATGCACTACTCACGTGGCTGATCATGCAATGATCATGTAGCCACCATGTACCGGTCAGGTGACTGATCATACACCCATCAGGTGACTGATCATGCACTGATCACGTGGCTATCATGCACTGATCACGAGACTGATCATGCACTGTTCACGCCTATATCATGCACTGATCACATGACTGCCCATGCACTGATCACGTGGATGATCATACACTAATCTTGTGACAGATCATGCACTGATCACGTGGCTGATCATGCACTGATACCGTGACTGAGCATGGACTGATCACATGACTATCATGTAGTGATCACGTGACTTAATGGCGCTGATCATGTGACTGATCATGCGCTGATCATGTTTGCTATCATACACTGATCATGTGCCTCTGGAGGCAATAAACAAAGAGCTGAGAAAGCACGAATCAAACAGTCAGCAGGCAATAATCATGGAACACAGGTGTGAGGAATCATGCTGCTCAGCTGGCAATAATCAAGCAGCTGAGCAGGCAGGAATTACGCAGCACAGCTGGCAATTGTCAAGCAGATGACAGGCAGGAATCGTGCAGCTCAGCTGGCAATTGTCAAGCAGATGAGCAGACAGTAATCACGCAGCTCAGCAGGCCCAGATCACGTGACTGAGCATGCACTGTTCACGTGGCTGATCATACACTGATCACGTGATGATCATGCACTGATCACTTGGATATCATGCACTGATCACGTGGCTGATCATACACTGTTCACGTGTCTCACCATGCACTGATCACGTGGCTGATCATACACTGCTCACGTAACTGATCATGCACTGATCACGTGGCTATCATGCACTGATCACGTGGCTGAACATGCACTGTTCACGTGGCTGATCACACACCTGTCACGCGACATATCATGCACTGATCACGTGGCACTCATGCACTGATCACGTGGCTGATCATACTCTGCTCACGAAACTCATGCACACATCACGTGGCTATCATGCACTGCTCACGTGGCTCGTCATGGAATGATCACGTAGCAACCATATACTGGTAACGTGACTGATCATGCAAAGATCACGCAAATGATCATGCACTGTTCACGTGACTGATCATGTACTTATCACGTGACTGATCATGCACTGACCACGTGGCTACCATGCTCTGCTCACGGGCTGATCATGCAACGATCACGTAGCAACCATGTACTGGTCACGTGACTGATCATGCACTGATCACGTAATTGATCCTGCACTGATCACGTGGCTCATCATGCACTGATCACGTGGCTGATCACACATGTATCACGTGACTGATCATGCACTGATCCCGTGGCTCTCATGCACTGATCACGTGGCTGTCATGCACTGATCACGTGGATATCACGCACTGATCATGTGGCTGATCACACACGGATCACATGACTGATCATGCACTGATCACGTGGCTGATCATGCACTGATCACGTGGCTGATCATGCACTGATCACGTGGCTGATCATGCACTGATCACGTGGCTGATCATACACTGATCACATAACTGATCATGCACTGATCACGTGACTGATCATGCACTGATCACGTGGCTATCATGCACTGATCACTTGGCTGGACATACACTGATCACGTGCCTGGTCATGCACTGATCACGTGGCTGATCATGCACTGAGCACGTGACTGATCATGCACTGATCTCGTGTCTGATCATGCACTGATCACGTGGCTATCATGCACTGCTCACGTGGCTGATCATGCCATGATCACGCAGCTACCATGTACTGGTCACATGACTGATCATGCACTGATCACGTGACTGATCATGCAGTCATCACGTGGCTATCATGAACTACTCACGTGGCTGATCATGCAATGATCATGTAGCTACCATGTACAGGTCACGTGAATGATCATACACCCATCAGGTGACTGATCATGCACTGATCACGTGGCTATCATGCACGGATCACGAGACTGATCATGCACTGTTCACGTCTATATCATGCACTGATCACATGACTGCCCGTGCACTGATCACGTGGATGATCATACACTAATCTTGTGACAGATCATGCACTGATCACGTGGCTGATCATGCACTGATACGTGACTGAGCATGGACTGATCACATGACTATCATGTATTGATCACGTGACTTAATGGCGCTGATCATGTGACTGATCATGCGCTGATCATGTTTGCTATCATACACTGATCATGTGCCTCTGGAGGCAATAAACAAAGAGCTGAGTAGGCACTAATCAAACAGTCAGCAAGTAATAATCATGGAACTCAGGTGTGAGGAATCATGCTGCTCAGCTGGCAATAATCAAGCAGCTGAACAGGCAGGAATTATGCAGCACAGCTGGCAATTGTCAAGCAGATGACAGGCAGGAATCGTGCAGCTCAGCTGGCAATTGTCAAGCAGATGAGCAGACAGTAATCACGCAGCTCAGCAGGCCCAGATCACGTGACTGAGCATGCACTGTTCCCGTGGCTGATCATACACTGATCACGTGATGATCATGCACTGATCACTTGGATATCATGCACTGATCACGTGGCTGATCATACACTGTTCACGTGTCTGACCATGCACTGATCACGTGGCTGATCATACACTGCTCACGTAACTGATCATGCACTGATCACGTGGCTATCATGCACTGATCACGTGGCTGAACATGCACTGTTCACGTGGCTGATCACACACCTGTCATGTGACATATCATGCACTGATCACGTGGCACTCATGCACTGATCACGTGGCTGATCATACTCTGCTCACGTAACTCATGCACACATCACGTGGCTATCATGCACTGCTCACGTGGCTCGTCATGGAATGATCACGTGCAACCATATACTGGTAACGTGACTGATCATGCAAAGAGCACGTAAATGATCATGCACTGTTCACGTGACTGATCATGTACTGATCACGTGACTGATCATGCATTGACCACGTGGCATCATGCTGCTCACGTGGCTGATCATGCAACGATCACGTAGCAACCATGTACTGGTCACGTGACTGATCATGCACTGATCACGTAATTGATCCTGCACTGGTCACATGGCTCATCATGCACTATCACGTGGCTGATCATGCATGATCATGTAGCACGTGACAGGTCACGCACATCATACCCATCAGGTGATCATGCACTGATCCCGTGGCTATCATGCACTGATCACGTGGCTGATCATGCACTGATCACGTCGATATCATGCACTGATCACATGACTGATCATGCACTGATCATGTGGCTGATCATGCACTGATCATGTGACTGATCATGCACTGATCACGTGGCTGACCATGCACTGGTCACGTGGCTGATCATGCACTGATCACGTGACTATCATGTAGTGATCACGGACTTAATGGCACTGATCATGTGACTGATCATGCGCTGATCATGTTTGCTATCATGCACTGATCATGTGCCTCTGGAGGCAATAAACAAAGAGCTGAGTAGGCACGAATCAAACAGCAGCAGGCAATAATCATGGAACACAGGTGTGAGGAATCATGCTGCTCAGCTGGCAATAATCAAGCAGCTGAACAGGCAGGAATTACGCAGCACAGCTGGCAATTGTCAAGCAGATGACAGGCAGGAATCGTGCAGCTCAGCTGCAATTGTCAGCAGATGAGCAGACAGTAATCACGCAGCTCAGCAGGCCCAGATCACGTGGCTGATCATGCACTGATCACGTGGCTGATCATGCACTGATCACGTGATGATCATGCACTGATCACGTGGCTATCATGCACTGATCACGTGGCTGGTCATACACTGATCACGTTCTGATCATGCACTGATCACGTGGCTGATCATGCACTGATCACGTGACTGATCATGCACTGATCACGTGGCTATCATGCACTGATCACGTGGCTGATCATACTATCTGCACGTGACTCATGCACTGATCACGGGCTATCATGCACTGCTCACGTGGCTGGTCATGCAATGATCACGTAGCAACCATATACTGGTAACGTGACTGATCATGCACTGATCACGACTGATCATGCACTGATCACGTCTGATCATGTACTGCTCACTTGGCTGATCATGCACTGACCACGTGGCTACCATGTACGGGTCACGTGGTTGATCATGCAACGATCACGAGCGATCATGCACTGGTCACGTGACTGATCATGCACTGATCACGTGACTGATCTGCACTGATCACGTGGCTCATCAGGCACTGATCACGTGGCTGATCACACATGATCACGTGACTGATCATGCACTGATCTCGTGACTGCTCATGCACTGATCACGTGGCTGTCATGCACTGATCACGCGGATATCATGCACTGATCACGTGGCTGATCACACACGTATCACATGACGATCATGCACTGATCACGTGGCTATCATGCACTGATCACGTGGCTATCATGCACTGATCACGTGGCTGATCAGGCAATGATCACGTAGCTACCATGTACTGGTCACGTGACTGATCATGCACTGATCACGTAATTGATCATGCACTGATCATGTGGCTGATCATGCACTGATCACGTGGCTGATCATACACTGATCACATAACTGATAATGCACTGATCACGTGACTGATCATGCACTGATCACGTGGCTATCATGCACTGATCACTTGGCTGACATACACTGATCACGTGCCTGGTCATGCACTGATCACGTGGCTGATCATGCACTGATCACGTGACTGATCATGCACTGATCTCGTGTCTGATCATGCACTGATCACGTGGCTATCATGCACTGCTCACGTGGCTGATCATGCCATGATCACGCAGCTACCATGTACTGGTCACATGACTGATCATGCACTGATCACGTGACTGATCATGCAGTGATCACGTGGCTATCATGAACTACTCACGTGGCTGATCATGCAATGATCATGTAGCTACCATGTACAGGTCACGTGAATGATCATCCACCCATCAGGTGACTGATCATGCACTGATCACGTGGCTATCATGCACTGATCACGAGACTGATCATGCACTGTTCACGCCTATATCATGCACTGATCACATGACTGCCCGTGCACTGATCACGTGGATGATCATACACTAATCTTCTGACAGATCATGCACTGATCACGTGGCTGATCATGCACTGATACCGACTGAGCATGGACTGATCACATGACTATCATGTAGTGATCACGTGACTTAATGGCGCTGATCATGTGACTGATCATGCGCTGATCATGTTTGCTATCATACACTGATCATGTGCCTCTGGAGGCAATAAACAAAGAGCTGAGTAGGCACGAAGCAAACAGTCAGCAGGCAATAATCATGGAACTCAGGTGTGAGGAATCATGCTGCCCAGCTGGCAATAATCAAGCAGCTGAGCAGGCAGGAATTACGCAGCACAGCTGGCAATTGTCAAGCAGATGACAGGCAGGAATCGTGCAGCTCAGCTGGCAATTGTCAAGCAGATGAGCAGACAGTAATCACGCAGCTCAGCAGGCCCAGATCACGTGACTGAGCATGCACTGTTCACGTGGCTGATCATGCACTGATCACGTGATGATCATGCACTGATCACTTGGATATCATGCACTGATCACGTGGCTGATCATACACTGTTCACGTGTCTGACCATGCACTGATCACGTGGCTGATCATACACTGCTCACGTAACTGATCGTGCACTGATCACGTGGCTATCATGCACTGATCACGTGGCTGAACATGCACTGTTCACGTGGCTGATCACACACCTGTCACGTGACATATCATGCACTGATCACGTGGCACTCATGCACTGATCACGTGGCTGATCATACTCTGCTCACGTAACTCATGCACACATCACGTGGCTATCATGCACTGCTCACGTGGCTCGTCATGGAATGATCACGTAGCAACCATATACTGGTCACGTGACTGATCATGCAAAGATCACGTAAATGATCATGCACTGTTCACGTGACTGATCATGTACTGATCACGTGACTGATCATGCACTGACCACGTGGCTATCATGCTCTGCTCACGCGGCTGATCATGCAACGATCACGTAGCAACCATGTACTGGTCACGTGACTGATCATGCACTGATCACGTAATTGATCTGCACTGATCACGTGGCTCATCATGCACTGATCACGTGGCTGATCACACATGTATCACGTGACGGATCATGCACTGATCCCGTGGCTCTCATGCACTGATCACGTGGCTGTCATGCACTGATCACGTGGATATCATCCACTGATCACGTGGCTGATCACACACGTATCATGACTGATCATGCACTGATCACGTGGCTATCGTGCACTGATCACGTGGCTATCATGCACTGATCACGTGGCTGATCAGGCAATGATCACGTAGCTACCATGTACTGGTCACGTGACTGATCATGCACTGATCACGTAACTGATCATGCACTGATCATGTGGCTGATCATGCACTGATCACGTGGCTGATCATACACTGATCACATAACTGATCATGCACTGATCACGTGACTGATCATGCACTGATCACGTGGCTATCATGCACTGATCACTTGGCTGGACATACACTGATCACGTGCTGGTCATGCACTGATCACGTGGCTGATCATGCACTGATCACGTGACTGATCATGCACTGATCTCGTGTCTGATCATGCACTGATCACGGCTGATCATGCACTGATCACGTGGCTGATCATGCACTGATCACGTGGCTGACATACACTGATCACATGCCTGGTCATGCACTGATCACGTGCTGATCATGCACTGAGCACGTGACTGATCATGCACTGATCTCGTGTCTGATCATGCACTGATCACGTGGCTATCATGCACTGCTCACGTGGCTGATCATGCCATGATCACGCAGCTACCATGTACTGGTCACATGACTGATCATGCACTGATCACGTGACTGATCATGCAGTGATCACGTGGCTATCATGAACTACTCACGTGGCTGATCATGCAACGATCATTTAGCTACCATGTACAGGTCACGTGAATGATCATACACCCATCAGGTGACTGATCATGCACTGATCACGTGGCTATCATGCACGGATCACGAGACTGGTCATGCACTGTTCATGTCTATATCATGCACTGATCACATGACTGCCCGTGCACTGATCACGTGGATGATCATACACTAATCTTGTGACAGATCATGCACTGATCACGTGGCTGATCATGCACTGATACCGTGACTGAGCATGGACTGATCACATGACTATCATGTAGTGATCACGTGACTTAATGGCGCTGATCATGTGACTGATCATGCGCTGATCATGTTTGCTATCATACACTGATCATGTGCCTCTGGAGGCAATAAACAAAGAGCTGAGTAGGCACGAATCAAACAGTCAGCAGGCAATAATCATGGAACTCAGGTGTGAGGAATCATGCTGCTCAGCTGGCAATAATCAAGCAGCTGAGCAGGCAGGAATTACGCAGCACAGCTGGCAATTGTCAAGCAGATGACAGGCAGGAATCGTGCAGCTCAGCTGGCAATTGTCAAGCAGATGAGCAGACAGTAATCACGCAGCTCAGCAGGCCCAGATCACGTGACTGAGCATGCACTGTTCACGTGGCTGATCATACACTGATCACGTGATGAACATGCACTGATCACTTGGATATCATGCACTGATCACGTGGCTGATCATACACTGTTCACGGTTGACCATGCACTGATCACGTGGCTGATCATACACTGCTCACGTAACTGATCATGCACTGATCACGTGGCTATCATGCACTGATCACGTGGCTGATCATACACTGTCACGAATGATCATGCACAGATCACGTGGCATCATGCACTGCTATTCGGCTGATCACACGCTCACGTGGCTGATCATGCACAGATCACGAATGATCATGCACTGTTCACGTGACTGATCATGCACTGTTCACGTGACTGATCATGCACTGATCACGTGGCTATCATGCTCTGCTCACGCGGCTGATCATGCAACGATCACTGAGCAACCATGTACTGGTCACGTGACTGATCATGCACTGATCACGTAATTGATCCTGCACTGATCACGTGGCTCATCATGCACTGATCACGTGGCTGATCACACATGTATCACGTGACGGTTCATGCACTGATCACGTGGCTCTCATGCACTGATCACGTGGCTGTCATGCACTGATCACGTGGATATCATCCACTGATCACGTGGCTGATCACACACGTATCACATGACTGATCATGCACTGATCACGTGGCTATCATGCACTGATCACGTGGCTATCATGCACTGATCACGTGGCTGATCAGGCAATGATCACGTAGCTACCATGTACTGGTCACGTGACTGATCATGCACTGATCACGTAATTGATCATGCACTGATCATGTGGCTGATCATGCACTGATCACGTGGCTGATCATACACTGATCACATAACTGATCATGCACTGATCACGTGACTGATCATGCACTGATCACGTGGCTATCATGCACTGATCACTTGCTGGACATACACTGATCACGTGCCTGGTCATGCACTGATCACGTGGCTGATCATGCACTGATCACGTGACTGATCATGCACTGATCTCGTGTCTGATCATGCACTGATCACGTGGCTATCATGCACTGCTCACGTGGCTGATCATGCCATGATCACGCAGCTACCATGTACTGGTCACATGACTGATCATGCACTGATCACGTGACTGATCATGCAGTGATCACGTGGCTATCATGAACTACTCACGTGGCTGATCATGCAATGATCATGTAGCTACCATGTACAGGTCACGTGAATGATCATACACCCATCAGGTGACTGATCATGCACTGATCACGTGGCTATCATGCACGGATCACGAGACTGATCATGCACTCTTCACGTCTATATCATGCACTGATCACATGACTGCCCGTGCACTGATCACGTGGATGATCATACACTAATCTTCTGACAGATCATGCACTGATCACGTGGCTGATCATGCACTGATACCGTGACTGAGCATGGACTGATCACATGACTATCATGTAGTGATCACGTGACTTAATGGCGCTGATCATGTGACTGATCATGCGCTGATCATGTTTGCTATCATACACTGATCATGTGCCTCTGGAGGCAATAAACAAAGAGCTGAGTAGGCACGAATCAAACAGTCAGCAGGCAATAATCATGGAACTCAGGTGTGAGGAATCATGCTGCTCAGCTGGCAATAATCAAGCAGCTGAGCAGGCAGGAATTACGCAGCACAGCTGGCAATTGTCAAGCAGATGACAGGCAGGAATCGTGCAGCTCAGCTGGCAATTGTCAAGCAGATGAGCAGACAGTAATCACGCAGCTCAGCAGGCCCAGATCACGTGACTGAGCATGCACTGTTCACGTGGCTGATCATACACTGATCACGTGATGATCATGTACTGATCACTTGGATATCATGCACTGATCACGTGGCTGATCATACACTGTTCACGTGTCTGACCATGCACTGATCACGCTGATCATACACTGCTCACGTAACTGATCATGCACTGATCACGTGGCTATCATGCACTGATCACGTGGCTGAACATGCACTGTTCACGTGGCTGATCACACACCTGTCACGTGACATATCATGCACTGATCACGTGGCACTCATGCACTGATCACGTGGCTGATCATACTCTGCTCACGTAACTCATGCACACATCACGTGGCTATCATGCACTGCTCACGTGGCTCGTCATGGAATGATCACGTAGCAACCATATACTGGTAACGTGACTGATCATGCAAAGATCACGTAAATGATCATGCACTGTTCACGTGACTGATCATGTACTGATCACGTGACTGATCATGCACTGACCACGTGGCTATCATGCTCTGCTCACGCGGCTGATCATGCAACGATCACGTAGCAACCATGTACTGGTCACGTGACTGATCATGCACTGATCACGTAATAGATCCTGCACTGATCACGTGGCTCATCATGCACTGATCACGTGGCTGATCACACATGTATCACGTGACGGATCATGCACTGATCACGTGGCTCTCATGCACTGATCACGTGGCTGTCATGCACTGATCACGTGGATATCATCCACTGATCACGTGGCTGATCACACACGTATCACATGACTGATCATGCACTGATCACGTGGCTATCATGCACTGATCACGTGGCTATCATGCACTGATCACGTGGCTGATCAGGCAATGATCACGTAGCTACCATGTACTGGTCACGTGACTGATCATGCACTGTCACGTAATTGATCATGCACTGATCATGTGGCTGATCATGCACTGATCACGTGGCTGATCATACACTGATCACATAACTGATCATGCACTGATCACGTGACTGATCATGCACTGATCACGTGGCTATCATGCACTGATCACTTGGCTGGACATACACTGATCACGTGCCTGGTCATGCACTGATCACGTGGCTGATCATGCACTGAGCACGTGACTGATCATGCACTGATCTCGTGTCTGATCATGCACTGATCACGTGGCTATCATGCACTGCTCACGTGGCTGATCATGCCATGATCACGCAGCTACCATGTACTGGTCATGACTGATCATGCACTGATCACGTGACTGATCATGCAGTGATCACGTGGCTATCATGAACTACTCACGTGGCTGATCATGCAATGATCATTTAGCTACCATGTACAGGTCACGTGAATGATCATACACCCATCAGGTGACTGATCATGCACTGATCACGTGGCTATCATGCACGGATCACGAGACTGGTCATGCACTGTTCATGTCTATATCATGCACTGATCACATGACTGCCCGTGCACTGATCACGTGGATGATCATACACTAATCTTGTGACAGATCATGCACTGATCACGTGGCTGATCATGCACTGATACCGTGACTGAGCATGGACTGATCACATGACTATCATGTAGTGATCACGTGACTTAATGGCCTGATCATGTGACTGATCATGCGCTGATCATGTTTGCTATCATACACTGATCATGTGCCTCTGGAGGCAATAAACAAAGAGCTGAGTAGGCACGAATCAAACAGTCAGCAGGCAATAATCATGGAACTCAGGTGTGAGGAATCATGCTGCTCAGCTGGCAATAATCAAGCAGCTGAGCAGGCAGGAATTACGCAGCACAGCTGGCAATTGTCAAGCAGATGACAGGCAGGAATCGTGCAGCTCAGCTGGCAATTGTCAAGCAGATGAGCAGACAGTAATCACGCAGCTCAGCAGGCCCAGATCACGTGACTGAGCATGCACTGTTCACGTGGCTGATCATACACTGATCACGTGATGATCATGCACTGATCACTTGGATATCATGCACTGATCACGTGGCTGATCATACACTGTTCACGTGTCTGACCATGCACTGATCACGTGGCTGATCATACACTGCTCACGTGGCTGATCATGCACTGATCACGTGGCTATCATGCACTGATCACGTGGCTGATCATACTCTGCTCACGTAACTCATGCACACATCACGTGGCTATCATGCACTGCTCACGTGGCTCGTCATGGAATGATCACGTAGCAACCATATACTGGTAACGTGACTGATCATGCAAAGATCACGAAATGATCATGCACTGTTCACGTGACTGATCATGTACTGATCACGTGACTGATCATGCACTGACCACGTGGCTATCATGCTCTGCTCACGCGGCTGATCATGCAACGATCACGTAGCAACCATGTACTGGTCACGTGACTGATCATGCACTGATCACGTAATTGATCCTGCACTGATCACGTGGCTCATCATGCACTGATCACGTGGCTGATCACACATGTATCACGTGACGGATCATGCACTGATCCCGTGGCTCTCATGCACTGATCACGTGGCTGTCATGTACTGATCACGTGGATATCATCCACTGATCACGTGGCTGATCACACACGTATCTCATGACTGATCATGCACTGATCACGTGGCTATCATGCACTGATCACGTGGCTATCATGCACTGATCACGTGGCTGATCAGGCAATGATCACGTAGCTACCATGTACTGGTCACGTGACTGATCATGCACTGATCACGTAATTGATCATGCACTGATCATGTGGCTGATCATGCACTGATCACGTGGCTGATCATACACTGATCACATAACTGATAATGCACTGATCACGTGACTGATCATGCACTGATCACGTGGCTATCATGCACTGATCACTTGGCTGACATACACTGATCACGTGCCTGGTCATGCACTGATCACGTGGCTGATCATGCACTGAGCACGTGACTGATCATGCACTGATCTCGTGTCTGATCATGCACTGATCACGTGGCTATCATGCACTGCTCACGTGGCTGATCATGCCATGATCACGCAGCTACCATGTACTGGTCACATGACTGATCATGCACTGATCACGTGACTGATCATGCAGTGATCACGTGGCTATCATGAACTACTCACGTGGCTGATCATGCAATGATCATGTAGCTACCATGTACAGGTCACGTGAATGATCATACACCCATCAGGTGACTGATCATGCACTGATCACGTGGCTATCATGCACAGATCACGAGACTGATCATGCACTGTTCACGTCTATATCATGCACTGATCACATGACTGCCCGTGCACTGATCACGTGGATGATCATACACTAATCTTCTGACAGATCATGCACTGATCACGTGGCTGATCATGCACTGATACCGTGACTGAGCATGGACTGATCACATGACTATCATGTAGTGATCACGTGACTTAATGGCGCTGATCATGTGACTGATCATGCGCTGATCATGTTTGCTATCATACACTGATCATGTGCCTCTGGAGGCAATAAACAAAGAGCTGAGTAGGCACGAATCAAACAGTCAGCAGGCAATAATCATGGAACTCAGGTGTGAGGAATCATGCTGCTCAGCTGGCAATAATCAAGCAGCTGAGCAGGCAGGAATTACGCAGCACAGCTGGCAATTGTCAAGCAGATGACAGGCAGGAATCGTGCAGCTCAGCTGGCAATTGTCAAGCAGATGAGCAGACAGTAATCACGCAGCTCAGCAGGCCCAGATCACGTGACTGAGCATGCACTGTTCACGTGGCTGATCATACACTGATCACGTGATGATCATGCACTGATCACTGGATATCATGCACTGATCACGTGGCTGATCATACACTGATCACGTGTCTGACCATGCACTGATCACGTGGCTGATCATACACTGCTCGTAACTGATCATGCACTGATCACGTGGCTATCATGCACTGATCACGTGGCTGAACATGCACTGTTCACGTGGCTGATCACACACCTGTCACGTGACATATCATGCACTGATCACGTGGCACTCATGCACTGATCACGTGGCTGATCATACTCTGCTCACGTAACTCATGCACACATCACGTGGCTATCATGCACTGCTCACGTGGCTCGTCATGGAATGATCACGTGGCAACCATATACTGGTAACGTGACTGATCATGCAAAGATCACGAATGATCATGCACTGTTCACGTGACTGATCATGTACTGATCACGTGACTGATCATGCACTGACCACGTGGCTATCATGCTCTGCTCACGTGGCTGATCATGCAACGATCACGTAGCAACCATGTACTGGTCACGTGACTGATCATGCACTGATCACGTAATAGATCCTGCACTGATCACGTGGCTCATCATGCACTGATCACGTGGCTGATCACACATGTATCACGTGACGGATCATGCACTGATCCCGTGGCTCTCATGCACTGATCACGTGGCTGTCATGCACTGATCACGTGGATATCATCCACTGATCACGTGGCTGATCACACACGTATCACATGACTGATCATGCACTGATCACGTGGCTATCATGCACTGATCACGTGGCTATCATGCACTGATCACGTGGCTGATCAGGCAATGATCACGAGCTACCATGTACTGGTCACGTGACTGATCATGCACTGACCACGTAATTGATCATGCACTGATCATGTGGCTGATCATGCACTGATCACGTGGCTGATCATACACTGATCACATAACTGATCATGCACTGATCACGTGACTGATCATGCACTGATCACGTGGCTATCATGCACTGATCACTTGGCTGGACATACACTGATCACGTGCCTGGTCATGCACTGATCACGTGGCTGATCATGCACTGATCACGTGACTGATCATGCACTGATCTCGTGTCTGATCATGCACTGATCACGTGGCTATCATGCACTGCTCACGTGGCTGATCATGCCATGATCACGCAGCTACCATGTACTGGTCACATGACTGATCATGCACTGATCACGTGACTGATCATGCAGTGATCACGTGGCTATCATGAACTACTCACGTGGCTGATCATGCAACGATCATTTAGCTACCATGTACAGGTCACGTGAATGATCATACACCCATCAGGTGACTGATCATGCACTGATCACGTGGCTATCATGCACGGATCACGAGACTGGTCATGCACTGTTCATGTCTATATCATGCACTGATCACATGACTGCCCGTGCACTGATCACGTGGATGATCATACACTAATCTTGTGACAGATCATGCACTGATCACGTGGCTTATCATGCACTGATACCGTGACTGAGCATGGACTGATCACATGACTATCATGTAGTGATCACGTGACTTAATGGCGCTGATCATGTGACTGATCATGCGCTAATCATGTTTGCTATCATACACTGATCATGTGCCTCTGGAGGCAATAAACAAAGAGCTGAGTAGGCACGAATCAAACAGTCAGCAGGCAATAATCATGGAACTCAGGTGTGAGGAATCATGCTGCTCAGCTGGCAATAATCAAGCAGCTGAGCAGGCAGGAATTACGCAGCACAGCTGGCAATTGTCAAGCAGATGACAGGCAGGAATCGTGCAGCTCAGCTGGCAATTGTCAAGCAGATGAGCAGACAGTAATCACGCAGCTCAGCAGGCCCAGATCACGTGACTGAGCATGCACTGTTCACGTGGCTGATCATACACTGATCACGTGATGATCATGCACTGATCACTTGGATATCATGCACTGATCACGTGGCTGATCATACACTGTTCACGTGCCTGACCATGCACTGATCACGTGGCTGATCATACACTGCTCACGTAACTGATCATGCACTGATCACGTGGCATCATGCACTGATCACGTGGCTGATCATACTGCTCACGTAACTCATGCACACATCACGTGGCTATCTGCACTGCTCACGTGGCTGTCATGGAATGATCACGAGCAACCATATACTGTAACGTGACTGATCATGCAAAGATCACGTAAATGATCATGCACTGTTCACGTGACTGATCATGTACTGATCACGTGACTGATCATGCACTGACCACGTGGCTATCATGCTCTGCTCACGTGGCTGATCATGCAACGATCACTAGCAACCATGTACTGGTCACGTGACTGATCATGCACTGATTACGTAATTGATCCTGCACTGATCACGTGGCTCATCATGCACTGATCACGTGGCTGATCACACATGTATCACGTGACTGATCATGCACTGATCCGTGGCTCTCATGCACTGATCACGTGGCTGTCATGCACTGATCACGTGGATATCATGCACTGATCACGTGGCTGATCACACACGATCACATGACTGATCATGCACTGATCACGTGGCTATCATGCACTGATCACGTGGCTATCATGCACTGATCACGTGGCTGATCAGGCAATGATCACGTAGCTACCATGTACTGGTCACGTGACTGATCATGCACTGATCACGTAATTGATCATGCACTGATCATGTGGCTGATCATGCACTGATCACGTGGCTGATCATACACTGATCACATAACTGATCATGCACTGATCACGTGACTGATCATGCACTGATCACGTGGCTATCATGCACTGATCACTTGGCTGACATACACTGATCACGTGCCTGGTCATGCACTGATCACGTGGCTGATCATGCACTGATCACGTGACTGATCATGCACTGATCTCGTGTCTGATCATGCACTGATCACGTGGCTATCATGCACTGCTCACGTGGCTGATCATGCCATGATCACGCAGCTACCATGTACTGGTCACATGACTGATCATGCACTGATCACGTGACTGATCATGCAGTGATCACGTGGCTATCATGAACTACTCACGTGGCTGATCATGCAATGATCATTTAGCTACCATGTACAGGTCACGTGAATGATCATACACCCATCAGGTGACTGATCATGCACTGATCACGTGGCTATCATGCACTGATCACGAGACTGATCATGCACTGTCACGTCTATATCATGCACTGATCACATGACTGCCCATGCACTGATCACGTGGATGATCATACACTAATCTTGTGACAGATCATGCACTGATCACGTGGCTGATCATGCACTGATACCGTGACTGAGCATGGACTGATCACATGACTATCATGTAGTGATCACGTGACTTAATGGCGCTGATCATGTGACTGATCATGCGCTGATCATGTTTGCTATCATACACTGATCATGTGCCTCTGGAGGCAATAAACAAAGAGCTGAGTAGGCACGAATCAAACAGTCAGCAGGCAATAATCATGGAACTCAGGTGTGAGGAATCATGCTGCTCAGCTGGCAATAATCAAGCAGCTGAGCAGGCAGGAATTACGCAGCACAGCTGGCAATTGTCAAGCAGATGACAGGCAGGAATCGTGCAGCTCAGCTGGCAATTGTCAAGCAGATGAGCAGACAGTAATCACGCAGCTCAGCAGGCCCAGATCACGTGACTGAGCATGCACTGTTCACGTGGCTGATCATACACTGATCACGTGATGATCATGCACTGATCACTTGGATATCATGCACTGATCACGTGGCTGATCATACACTGTTCACGTGTCTGACCATGCACTGATCACGTGGCTGATCATACACTGCTCACGTAACTGATCATGCACTGATCACGTGGCTATCATGCACTGATCACGTGGCTGAACATGCACTGTTCACGTGGCTGATCACACACCTGTCACGTGACATATCATGCACTGATCACGTGGCACTCATGCACTGATCACGTGGCTGATCATACTCTGCTCACGTAATCATGCACACATCACGTGGCTATCATGCACTGCTCACGTGGCTTCATGGAATGATCACGTAGCAACCATATACTGGTAACGTGACTGATCATGCAAAGATCACGTAAATGATCATGCACTGTTCACGTGACTGATCATGTACTGATCACGTGACTGATCATGCACTGATCACGTGGCTATCATGCTCTGCTCACGTGGCTGATCATGCAACGATCACGTAGCAACCATGTACTGGTCACGTGACTGATCATGCACTGATCACGTAATTGATCCTGCACTGATCACGTGGCTCATCATGCACTGATCACGTGGCTGATCACACATGTATCACGTGATGATCATGCACTGATCTGGCTATCTCATGCACTGATCACGTGGCTGTCATGCACTGATCACGTGATATCATGCACTGATCACGTGGCTGATCACACACGATCACATGACTGATCATGCACTGATCACGTGGCTATCATGCACTGATCACGTGGCTATCATGCACTGATCACGTGGCTGATCAGGCAATGATCACGTAGCTACCATGTACTGATCACGTGACTGATCATGCACTGATCACGAATTGATCATGCACTGATCATGTGGCTGATCATGCACTGATCACGGCTGATCATACACTGATCACATAACTGATCATGCACTGATCACGTGACTGATCATGCACTGATCACGTGGCTATCATGCACTGATCACGTGGCTGATCATACACTGATCACGTGCCTGATCATGCACTGATCACGTGGCTGATCATGCACTGATCACGTGACTGATCATGCACTGATCACGTGTCTGATCATGCACTGATCACGTGGCTATCATGCACTGCTCACGTGGCTGATCATGCCATGATCACGCAGCTACCATGTACTGGTCACATGACTGATCATGCACTGATCACGTGACTGATCATGCAGTCATCACGTGGCTATCATGAACTACTCACGTGGCTGATCATGCAATGATCATGTAGCTACCATGTACAGGTCACGTGAATGATCATACACCCATCAGGTGACTGATCATGCACTGATCACGTGGCTATCATGCACTGATCACGAGACTGATCATGCACTGATCACGTCTATATCATGCACTGATCACATGACTGCCCATGCACTGATCACGTGGATGATCATACACTAATCTTCTGACAGATCATGCACTGATCACGTGGCTGATCATGCACTGATACCGTGACTGAGCATGGACTGATCACATGACTATCATGTAGTGATCACGTGACTTAATGGCGCTGATCATGTGACTGATCATGCGCTGATCATGTTTGCTATCATACACTGATCATGTGCCTCTGGAGGCAATAAACAAAGAGCTGAGTAGGCACGAATCAAACAGTCAGCAGGCAATAATCATGGAACTCAGGTGTGAGGAATCATGCTGCTCAGCTGGCAATAATCAAGCAGCTGAGCAGGCAGGAATTACGCAGCACAGCTGGCAATTGTCAAGCAGATGACAGGCAGGAATGCAGCTCAGCTGGCAATTGTCAAGCAGATGAGCAGACAGTAATCACGCAGCTCAGCAGGCCCAGATCACGTGACTGAGCATGCACTGTTCACGTGGCTGATCATACACTGATCACGTGATGATCATGCACTGATCACTTGGATATCATGCACTGATCACGTGGCTGATCATACACTGTTCACGTGTCTGATCATGCACTGATCACGTGGCTGATCATGCACTGATCACGTAACTGATCATGCACTGATCACGTGGCTATCATGCACTGATCACGTGGCTGATCATGCACTGATCACGTGGCTGATCATGCACTGATCACGTGGCTGATCATGCACTGATCACGTGACTGATCATGCACTGATCACGTGGCTATCATGCACTGATCACGTGGCTGATCATGCACTGATCACGTGGCTGATCATGCACTGATCACGTGACTATCATGCACTGATCACGTGGCTGATCATGCACTGATCACGGCTGATCATACACTGATCACGAACTCATGCACACACATCACGGCATCATGCACTGATCGTGACTGATCATGCACTGATCACGTAGCAACCATATACTGGTCACGTGACTGATCATGCACTGATCACGTACTGATCATGCACTGATCACGTGACTGATCATGCACTGATCACGTGACTGATCATGCACTGATCACGTGGCTATCATGCACTGATCACGTGGCTGATCATGCACTGATCACGTAGCAACCATGCACTGATCACGTGACTGATCATGCACTGATCACGTGATTGATCATGCACTGATCACGTGGCTATCATGCACTGATCACGTGGCTGATCACACATGATCACGTGACTGATCATGCACTGATCACGTGGCTATCATGCACTGATCACGTGGCTGATCATGCACTGATCACGTGATCATGCACTGATCACGCTGATCATGCACTGATCACAGACTGATCATGCACTGATCACGTATATCATGCACTGATCATGGCGCGCTGATCAGGCACAACATTCAGCCTATGTACTGGCACGGACTGATCATGTACTGATCAGCGATCATGCACTGATCACGGCTGTCATGCACTGATCACGGATATCATGACTGACTGCGCTCAACGTCAATGCATCACGATGACTGATCATGCACTGATCACGGGCTACTGCACTGATCACGTGGCTATCATGCACTGATCACGTGGCTGATCATGCACTGATCACGTAGCTGATCATGCACTATCACGTGACTGATCATGCACTGATCACGTGGCTGATCATGCACTGATCACGTGCCTGATCATGCACTGATCACGTGGCTGATCATACACTGATCACACACTGATCATGCACTGATCACGTGACTGATCATGCACTGATCACGTGGCTATCATGCACTGATCACGTGGCTGATCATGCACTGATCACGTGCCTGATCATGCACTGATCACGTGGCTATCATGCACTGATCACGTGGCTGATCATGCACTGATTCGTGTCTGATCATGCACTGATCATGGCTATCATGCACTGATCACGTGCTGATCATGCACATGATCACGAGCTATCATGCACTGATCACGACTGATCATGCACTGATCACGTGACTGATCATGCACTGATCACGTGGCTATCATGCACTGATCACGTGGCTGATCATGCAATGATCACGAGCTACCATGTACTGGTCACGTGACTGATCATGCACTGATCACGCACTGATCATGCACTGATCATGTGGCTGATCATGCACTGATCACGTGGCTGATCATGCACTGATCACGTGACTGATCATGCACTGATCACGTGACTGATCATGCACTGATCACGTGGCTATCATGCACTGATCACGTGGCTGATCATACACTGATCACGTGGCTGATCATGCACTGATCACGTGACTGATCATGCACTGATCACGTGACTGATCATGCACTGATCACGTGGCTATCATGCACTGATCACGTGGCTGATCATGCCATGATCACGCAGCTACCATGTACTGGTCACATGACTGATCATGCACTGATCACGTGACTGATCATGCAGTGATCACGTGGCTATTATGAACTACTCACGTGGCTGATCATGCAATGATCATGTAGCTACCATGTACAGGTCACGTGAATGATCATACACCCATCAGGTGACTGATCATGCACTGATCACGTGGCTATCATGCACTGATCACGAGACTGATCATGCACTGTTCACGTCTATATCATGCACTGATCACATGACTGCCCATGCACTGATCACGTGGATGATCATACACTAATCTTCTGACAGATCATGCACTGATCACGTGGCTGATCATGCACTGATACCGACTGAGCATGGACTGATCACATGATCATGTAGTGATCACGTGACTTAATGGCGCTGATCATGTGACTGATCATGCGCTGATCATGTTTGCTATCATACACTGATCATGTGCCTCTGGAGGCAATAAACAAAGAGCTGAGTAGGCACGAATCAAACAGTCAGCAGGCAATAATCATGGAACTCAGGTGTGAAGAATCATGCTGCTCAGCTGGCAATAATCAAGCAGCTGAGCAGGCAGGAATTACGCACACAGCTGGCAATTGTCAAGCAGATGACAGGCAGGAATCGTGCAGCTCAGCTGGCAATGTCAAGCAGATGAGCAGACAGTAATCACGCAGCTCAGCAGGCCCAGATCACGTGACTGAGCATGACCACTGCTCACATGGCTGATACACTGATCACGGACTGATCATGCACTGATCACGTGGATATCATGCACTGATCACGTGCGCTGATCATACACTGCTCACGAACTGATCATGCACTGATCACGTGGCTATCATGCACTGATCACGTGGCTGATCATGCACTGTTCACGTGGCTGATCACACACCTGTCACGACATATCATGCACTGATCATGCGGGCACTGCACTGATCACGCATGGCTGATCACACATGATCACGTGATGATCATGCACTGATCACGTGGCTACATCACTGATCACGGCTGTCATGCACTGATCACGTGGCTATCATGCACTGATCACGTGGCTGATCATGCAATGATCACGTAGCTATCATGTACTGGTCACGTGACTGATCATGCACTGATCACGTAATTGATCATGCACTGATCACGTGGCTGATCATGCACTGATCACGTGGCTGATCATACACTGATCACGTAACTGATCATGCACTGATCACGTGACTGATCATGCACTGATCACGTGGCTATCATGCACTGATCACGTGGCTGATCATACACTGATCACGTGCCTGTCATGCACTGATCACGTGGCTGATCATGCACTGATCACGTGGCTGATCATGCACTGATCACGTGTCTGATCATGCACTGATCACGTGGCTATCATGCACTGCTCACGTGGCTGATCATGCCATGATCACGCAGCTACCATGCACTGGTCACATGACTGATCATGCACTGATCACGTGACTGATCATGCACTGATCACGTGGCTATCATGCACTACTCACGTGGCTGATCATGCAATGATCATGTAGCTACCATGTACAGGTCACGTGAATGATCATACACCCATCAGGTGACTGATCATGCACTGATCACGTGGCTATCATGCACTGATCACTAGACTGATCATGCACTGATCACGCTATATCATGCACTGATCACATGACTGCCTCATGCACTGATCACGTGGATGATCATACACTAATCTTGTGACAGATCATGCACTGATCACGTGGCTGATCATGCACTGATACCGTGACTGAGCATGGACTGATCACATGACTATCATGTAGTGATCACGTGACTTAATGGCGCTGATCATGTGACTGATCATGCGCTGATCATGTTTGCTATCATACACTGATCATGTGCCTCTGGAGGCAATAAACAAAGAGCTGAGTAGGCACGAATCAAACAGTCAGCAGGCAATAATCATGGAACTCAGGTGTGAGGAATCATGCTGCTCAGCTGGCAATAATCAAGCAGCTGAGCAGGCAGGAATTACGCAGCACAGCTGGCAATTGTCAAGCAGATGACAGGCAGGAATCGTGCAGCTCAGCTGGCAATTGTCAAGCAGATGAGCAGACAGTAATCACGCAGCTCAGCAGGCCCAGATCACGTGACTGATCATGCACTGTTCACGTGGCTGATCATACACTGATCACGTGATGATCATGCACTGATCACGTGGATATCATGCACTGATCACGTGGCTGATCATACACTGTTCACGTGTCGATCATGCACTGATCACGTGGCTGATCATGCACTGCTCACGTAACTGATCATGCACTGATCACGTGGCTATCATGCACTGATCACGTGGCTGATCATGCACTGATCACGTGGCTGATCACACACCTGTCACGTGACATATCATGCACTGATCACGTGGCACTCATGCACTGATCACGTGGCTGATCATACCGCTCACGTAACTCATGCACACATCACGTGGCTATCATGCACTGATCACGTCACTTCGCAGAATGATCACTTAGCTACCATATACTGGTCACGTGACTGATCATGCAGCACACGCAAATGATCATGCACTGATCACGGGATGATCATGTACACTGATCACGTGGACTGATCATGCACTGATCACGTGGCTATCATGCACTGCTCACGTGGCTGATCATGCCATGATCACGCAGCTACCATGTACTGGTCACGTGACTGATCATGCACTGATCACGTGACTGATCATGCACTGATCACGTGGCTATCATGCACTACTCACGTGGCTGATCATGCAATGATCATGTAGCTACCATGTACTGGTCACGTGATGATCATACACCCATCAGGTGACTGATCATGCACTGATCACGTGGCTATCATGCACTGATCACGAGACTGATCATGCACTGTTCACGCCTATATCATGCACTGATCACATGATCTGCTCATGCACTGATCACGGATGATCATACACTAATCTTCTGACAGATCATGCACTGATCACGTGGCTGATCATGCACTGATACCGTGACTGAGCATGGACTGATCACATGACTATCATGTAGTGATCACGTGACTTAATGGCGCTGATCATGTGACTGATCATGCGCTGATCATGTTTGCTATCATACACTGATCATGTGCCTCTGGAGGCAATAAACAAAGAGCTGAGTAGGCACGAATCAAACAGTCAGCAGGCAATAATCATGGAACTCAGGTGTGAGGAATCATGCTGCTCAGCTGGCAATAATCAAGCAGCTGAGCAGGCAGGAATTACGCAGCACAGCTGGCAATTGTCAAGCAGATGACAGGCAGGAATCGTGCAGCTCAGCTGGAATTGTCAAGCAGATGAGCAGACAGTAATCACGCAGCTCAGCAGGCCTGATCACGTGACTGAGCATGCACTGTTCACGTGGCTGATCATGCACTGATCACGTGATGATCATGCACTGATCACTTGGATATCATGCACTGATCACGTGGCTGATCATACACTGTTCACGTGTCTGACCATGCACTGATCACGTGGCTGATCATACACTGCTCACGTAACTGATCATGCACTGATCACGTGGCACTCATGCACTGATCACGTGGCTGATCATACTGCTCACGTAACTCATGCACACATCACGTGGCTATCATGCACTGCTCACGTGGCTTGTCATGGAATGATCACGTAGCAATCATATACTGGTAACGTGACTGATCATGCAAAGATCACGTAAATGATCATGCACTGTTCACGTGACTGATCATGTACTGATCACGTGACTGATCATGCACTGACCACGTGGCTATCATGCTCTGCTCACGCGGCTGATCATGCAACGATCATGTAGCAACCATGTACTGGTCACGTGACTGATCATGCACTGATCACGTAATAGATCCTGCACTGATCACGTGGCTCATCATGCACTGATCACGTGGCTGATCACACATGTATCACGTGACGGATCATGCACTGATCCCGTGGCTCTCATGCACTGATCACGTGGCTGTCATGCACTGATCACGTGGATATCATGCACTGATCACGTGGCTGATCACACACGTATCACATGACTGATCATGCACTGATCACGTGGCTATCATGCACTGATCACGTGCTGATCATGCACTGATCACGTGGACTGATCACAATGATCACGTAGCTACCATGTACTGGTCACGTGACTGATCATGCACTGATCACGTAATTGATCATGCACTGATCATGGCTGATCATGCACTGATCACGTGGCTGATCATACACTGATCACATAACTGATCATGCACTGATCACGTGACTGATCATGCACTGATCACGTGGCTATCATGCACTGATCACTTGGCTGGACATACTGATCACGTGACTGATCATGCACTGATCACGTGGCTGATCATGCACTGATCACGTGACTGATCATGCACTGATCACGTGACTGATCATGCACTGATCACGTGGCTATCATGCACTGCTCACGTGGCTGATCATGCCATGATCACGCAGCTACCATGTACTGGTCACATGACTGATCATGCACTGATCACGTGACTGATCATGCAGTGATCACGTGGCTATCATGCACTACTCACGTGGCTGATCATGCAATGATCATGTAGCTACCATGTACAGGTCACGTGAATGATCATACACCCATCAGGTGACTGATCATGCACTGATCACGTGGCTATCATGCACTGATCACGAGACTGATCATGCACTGTTCACGTCTATATCATGCACTGATCACATGACTGCCCATGCACTGATCACGTGGATGATCATACACTAATCTTGTGACAGATCATGCACTGATCACGTGGCTGATCATGCACTGATACCGTGACTGAGCATGGACTGATCACATGACTATCATGTAGTGATCACGTGACTTAATGGCGCTGATCATGTGACTGATCATGCGCTGATCATGTTTGCTATCATACACTGATCATGTGCCTCTGGAGGCAATAAACAAAGAGCTGAGTAGGCACGAATCAAACAGTCAGCAGGCAATAATCATGGAACTCAGGTGTGAGGAATCATGCTGCTCAGCTGGCAATAATCAAGCAGCTGAGCAGGCAGGAATTACGCAGCACAGCTGGCAATTGTCAAGCAGATGACAGGCAGGAATCGTGCAGCTCAGCTGGCAATTGTCAAGCAGATGAGCAGACAGTAATCACGCAGCTCAGCAGGCCCAGATCACGTGACTGAGCATGCACTGTTCACGTGGCTGATCATACACTGATCACGTGATGATCATGCACTGATCACTGGATATCATGCACTGATCACGCTGATCATACACTGTTCACGTCTGACCATGCACTGATCACGTGGCTGATCATACACTGCTCACGTAACTGATCATGCACTGATCACGTGGCTATCATGCACTGATCACGTGGCTGAACATGCACTGTTCACGTGGCTGATCACACACCTGTCACGTGACATATCATGCACTGATCACGTGGCACTCATGCACTGATCACGTGGCTGATCATACACTGCTCACGTAACTCATGCACACATCACGTGGCTATCATGCACTGCTCACGTGGCTCGTCATGGAATGATCACGTAGCAACCATATACTGGTAACGTGACTGATCATGCAAAGATCACGTGAATGATCATGCACTGTTCACGTGACTGATCATGTACTGATCACGTGACTGATCATGCACTGACCACGTGGCTATCATGCTCTGCTCACGTGGCTGATCATGCACCGATCACGTAGCAACCATGTACTGGTCACGTGACTGATCATGCACTGATCACGCAATTGATCCTGCACTGATCACGTGGCTCATCATGCACTGATCACGTGGCTGATCACACATGTATCACGTGACGGATCATGCACTGATCCCGTGGCTCTCATGCACTGATCACGTGGCTGTCATGCACTGATCACGTGGATATCATCCACTGATCACGTGGCTGATCACACACGTATCACATGACTGATCATGCACTGATCACGTGGCTATCATGCACTGATCACGTGGCTGATCATGCACTGATCACGTGGCTGATCAGGCACTGATCACGTGCTATCATGTACTGATCACGACTGATCATGCACTGATCACGTAATTGATCATGCACTGATCACGTGCCTGATCATGCACTGATCACGTGGCTGATCATGCACTGATCACGTGACTGATCATGCACTGATCACGTGACTGATCATGCACTGATCACGTGGCTATCATGCACTGATCACGTGGCTGATCATGCCTGATCACGTGCTACCATGTACTGGTCACATGACTGATCATGCACTGATCACGTGACTGATCATGCACTGATCACGTGGCTATCATGCACTACTCACGTGGCTGATCATGCAATGATCATGTAGCTACCATGTACAGGTCACGTGAATGATCATACACCCATCAGGTGACTGATCATGCACTGATCACGTGGCTATCATGCACTGATCACGAGACTGATCATGCACTGATCACGCCTATATCATGCACTGATCACATGACTGCCCGTGCACTGATCACGTGGATGATCATACACTAATCTTGTGACAGATCATGCACTGATCACGTGGCTGATCATGCACTGATACCGTGACTGAGCATGGACTGATCACATGACTATCATGTAGTGATCACGTGACTTAATGGCGCTGATCATGTGACTGATCATGCGCTGATCATGTTTGCTATCATACACTGATCATGTGCCTCTGGAGGCAATAAACAAAGAGCTGAGTAGGCACGAATCAAACAGTCAGCAGGCAATAATCATGGAACTCAGGTGTGAGGAATCATGCTGCTCAGCTGGCAATAATGAAGCAGCTGAGCAGGCAGGAATCGTGCAGCTCAGCTGGCAATTGTCAAGCAGATGAGCAGACAGTAATCACGCAGCTCAGCAGGCCCTGATCACGTGACTGAGCATGCACTGATCACGTGGCTGATCATACACTGATCACGTGACTGACCATGCACTGATCACGTGGCTGATCATACACTGCTCACGTAACTGATCATGCACTGATCACGTGGCTATCATGCACTGATCACGTGGCTGAACATGCACTGATCACGTGGCTGATCACACACTGTCACGTGACATATCATGCACTGATCACGTGGCTCTCATGCACTGATCACGTGGCTGATCATACTCTGCTCACGTAACTCATGCACACATCACGTGGCTATCATGCACTGCTCACGTGGCTGTCATGGAATGATCACGTAGCAACCATATACTGGTCACGTGACTGATCATGCAAAGATCACGTAAATGATCATGCACTGTTCACGTGACTGATCATGTACTGATCACGTGACTGATCATGCACTGATCACGTGGCTATCATGCACTGCTCACGTGGCTGATCATGCAACGATCACGTAGCAACCATGTACTGGTCACGTGACTGATCATGCACTGATCACGTAATTGATCATGCACTGATCACGTGGCTCATCATGCACTGATCACGTGGCTGATCACACATGTATCACGTGACTGATCATGCACTGATCACGTGGCTATCATGCACTGATCACGTGGCTGTCATGCACTGATCACGTGGATATCATGCACTGATCACGTGGCTGATCACACACGTATCACATGACTGATCATGCACTGATCACGTGGCTATCATGCACTGATCACGTGGCTATCATGCACTGATCACGTGGCTGATCATGCAATGATCACGTAGCTACCATGTACTGGTCACGTGACTGATCATGCACTGATCACGTAATTGATCATGCACTGATCACGTGGCTGATCATGCACTGATCACGTGGCTGATCATACACTGATCACATAACTGATCATGCACTGATCACGTGACTGATCATGCACTGATCACGTGGCTATCATGCACTGATCACGTGGCTGATCATACACTGATCACGTGCCTGGTCATGCACTGATCACGTGGCTGATCATGCACTGATCACGTGACTGATCATGCACTGATCACGTGTCTGATCATGCACTGATCACGTGGCTATCATGCACTGCTCACGTGGCTGATCATGCCATGATCACGCAGCTACCATGTACTGGTCACATGACTGATCATGCACTGATCACGTGACTGATCATGCAGTGATCACGTGGCTATCATGCACTACTCACGTGGCTGATCATGCAATGATCATGTAGCTACCATGTACAGGTCACGTGAATGATCATACACCCATCAGGTGACTGATCATGCACTGATCACGTGGCTATCATGCACTGATCACGAGACTGATCATGCACTGATCACGTCTATATCATGCACTGATCACATGACTGCCCATGCACTGATCACGTGGATGATCATACACTAATCTTGTGACAGATCATGCACTGATCACGTGGCTGATCATGCACTGATACCGTGACTGAGCATGGACTGATCACATGACTATCATGTAGTGATCACGTGACTTAATGGCGCTGATCATGTGACTGATCATGCGCTGATCATGTTTGCTATCATACACTGATCATGTGCCTCTGGAGGCAATAAACAAAGAGCTGAGTAGGCACGAATCAAACAGTCAGCAGGCAATAATCATGGAACTCAGGTGTGAGGAATCATGCTGCTCAGCTGGCAATAATCAAGCAGCTGAGCAGGCAGGAATTACGCAGCACAGCTGGCAATTGTCAAGCAGATGACAGGCAGGAATCGTGCAGCTCAGCTGGCAATTGTCAAGCAGATGAGCAGACAGTAATCACGCAGCTCAGCAGGCCCAGATCACGTGACTGAGCATGCACTGTTCACGTGGCTGATCATACACTGATCACGTGATGATCATGCACTGATCACTTGGATATCATGCACTGATCACGTGGCTGATCATACACTGTTCACGTGTCTGACCATGCACTGATCACGTGGCTGATCATACACTGCTCACGTAACTGATCATGCACTGATCACGTGGCTATCATGCACTGATCACGTGGCTGAACATGCACTGTTCACGTGGCTGATCACACACCTGTCACGTGACATATCATGCACTGATCACGTGGCACTCATGCACTGATCACGTGGCTGATCATACTCTGCTCACGTAACTCATGCACACATCACGTGGCTATCATGCACTGCTCACGTGGCTCGTCATGGAATGATCACGTAGCAACCATATACTGGTAACGTGACTGATCATGCAAAGATCACGTAAATGATCATGCACTGTTCACGTGACTGATCATGTACTGATCACGTGACTGATCATGCACTGATCACGTGGCTATCATGCTCTGCTCACGTGGCTGATCATGCAACGATCACGTAGCAACCATGTACTGGTCACGTGACTGATCATGCACTGATCACGTAATTGATCCTGCACTGATCACGTGGCTCATCATGCACTGATCACGTGGCTGATCACACATGTATCACGTGACTGATCATGCACTGATCACGTGGCTATCATGCACTGATCACGTGGCTGTCATGCACTGATCACGTGGATATCATGCACTGATCACGTGGCTGATCACACACGTATCACATGACTGATCATGCACTGATCACGTGGCTATCATGCACTGATCACGTGGCTATCATGCACTGATCACGTGGCTGATCATGCAATGATCACGTAGCTATCATGTACTGGTCACGTGACTGATCATGCACTGATCACGTAATTGATCATGCACTGATCATGTGGCTGATCATGCACTGATCACGTGGCTGATCATACACTGATCACATAACTGATCATGCACTGATCACGTGACTGATCATGCACTGATCACGTGGCTATCATGCACTGATCACGTGGCTGATCATGCACTGATCACGTGCCTGATCATGCACTGATCACGTGGCTGATCATGCACTGATCACGTGACTGATCATGCACTGATCACGTGTCTGATCATGCACTGATCACGTGGCTATCATGCACTGCTCACGTGGCTGATCATGCCATGATCACGCAGCTACCATGTACTGGTCACATGACTGATCATGCACTGATCACGTGACTGATCATGCACTGATCACGTGGCTATCATGCACTACTCACGTGGCTGATCATGCAATGATCATGTAGCTACCATGTACAGGTCACGTGAATGATCATACACCCATCAGGTGACTGATCATGCACTGATCACGTGGCTATCATGCACTGATCACGAGACTGATCATGCACTGATCACGTCTATATCATGCACTGATCACATGACTGCCCATGCACTGATCACGTGGATGATCATACACTAATCATGTGACAGATCATGCACTGATCACGTGGCTGATCATGCACTGATACCGTGACTGAGCATGGACTGATCACATGACTATCATGTAGTGATCACGTGACTTAATGGCGCTGATCATGTGACTGATCATGCGCTGATCATGTTTGCTATCATACACTGATCATGTGCCTCTGGAGGCAATAAACAAAGAGCTGAGTAGGCACGAATCAAACAGTCAGCAGGCAATAATCATGGAACTCAGGTGTGAGGAATCATGCTGCTCAGCTGGCAATAATCAAGCAGCTGAGCAGGCAGGAATTACGCAGCACAGCTGGCAATTGTCAAGCAGATGACAGGCAGGAATCGTGCAGCTCAGCTGGCAATTGTCAAGCAGATGAGCAGACAGTAATCACGCAGCTCAGCAGGCCCTGATCACGTGACTGAGCATGCACTGTTCACGTGGCTGATCATACACTGATCACGTGACTGATCATGCACTGATCACGTGGCTGATCATGCACTGATCACGTGTCTGATCATGCACTGATCACGTGGCTGATCATACACTGCTCACGTAACTGATCATGCACTGATCACGTGGCTATCATGCACTGATCACGTGGCTGATCATGCACTGATCACGTGGCTGATCACACACTGTCACGTGACTATCATGCACTGATCACGTGGCACTCATGCACTGATCACGTGGCTGATCATACACTGATCACGTGACTCATGCACTGATCACGTGGCTATCATGCACTGATCACGTGGCTGATCATGCACTGATCACGTAGCAACATATACTGGTCACGTGACTGATCATGCACTGATCACGTAACTGATCATGCACTGATCACGTGACTGATCATGCACTGATCACGTAACTGATCATGCACTGATCACGTGGCTATCATGCACTGCTCACGTGGCTGATCATGCACTGATCACGTGGCTATCATGCACTGATCACGTGGCTATCATGCACTGATCACGTGGCTGATCATGCACTGATCACGGCTATCATGCACTGATCACGTGACTGATCATGCACTGATCACGAATTGATCATGCACTGATCACGTGGCTGATCATGCACTGATCACGTGGCTGATCATACACTGATCACGTGACTGATCATGCACTGATCACGTGACTGATCATGCACTGATCACGTGACTGATCATGCACTGATCACGTGGCTATCATGCACTGATCACGTGGCTGATCATGCATGATCACGTAGCTATCATGCACTGGTCACGTGACTGATCATGCACTGATCACGTGGCTGATCATGCACTGATCACGTAACTGATCATGCACTGATCACGTGGCTATCATGCACTGATCACGTGGCTGATCATGCACTGATCACGTGGCTGATCACACACTGATCACGTGACATATCATGCACTGATCACGTGACTCTCATGCACTGATCACGTGGCTGATCATACACTGATCACGTAACTCATGCACTGATCACGTGGCTATCATGCACTGCTCACGTGGCTGTCATGCAATGATCACGTAGCAACCATATACTGGTCACGTGACTGATCATGCACTGATCACGTAAATGATCATGCACTGTTCACGTGACTGATCATGCACTGATCACGTGACTGATCATGCACTGATCACGTGGCTATCATGCACTGCTCACGTGGCTGATCATGCAACGATCACGTAGCAACCATGCACTGGTCACGTGACTGATCATGCACTGATCACGTAATTGATCATGCACTGATCACGTGGCTCATCATGCACTGATCACGTGGCTGATCACACATGATCACGTGACTGATCATGCACTGATCACGTGGCTATCATGCACTGATCACGTGGCTGTCATGCACTGATCACGTGGCTGATCATGCACTGATCACATGACTGATCATGCACTGATCACGTGGCTGATCATGCACTGATCACGTGGCTATCATGCACTGATCACGTGGCTGATCATGCAATGATCACGTGGCTATCATGTACTGGTCACGTGACTGATCATGCACTGATCACGTAATTGATCATGCACTGATCACGTGGCTGATCATGCACTGATCACGTGGCTGATCATGCACTGATCACATGACTGATCATGCACTGATCACGTGACTGATCATGCACTGATCACGTGGCTATCATGCACTGATCACGTGGCTGACATACACTGATCACGTGGCTGGTCATGCACTGATCACGTGGCTGATCATGCACTGATCACGTGACTGATCATGCACTGATCACGTGTCTGATCATGCACTGATCACGTGGCTATCATGCACTGCTCACGTGGCTGATCATGCCATGATCACGCAGCTACCATGTACTGGTCACATGACTGATCATGCACTGATCACGTGACTGATCATGCAGTGATCACGTGGCTATCATGCACTACTCACGTGGCTGATCATGCAATGATCATGTAGCTACCATGTACAGGTCACGTGAATGATCATACACCCATCAGGTGACTGATCATGCACTGATCACGTGGCTATCATGCACTGATCACGAGACTGATCATGCACTGTTCACGTCTATATCATGCACTGATCACATGACTGCCCATGCACTGATCACGTGGATGATCATACACTAATCTTGTGACAGATCATGCACTGATCACGTGGCTGATCATGCACTGATACCGTGACTGAGCATGGACTGATCACATGACTATCATGTAGTGATCACGTGACTTAATGGCGCTGATCATGTGACTGATCATGCACTGATCATGTTTGCTATCATACACTGATCATGTGCCTCTGGAGGCAATAAACAAAGAGCTGAGTAGGCACGAATCAAACAGTCAGCAGGCAATAATCATGGAACTCAGGTGTGAGGAATCATGCTGCTCAGCTGGCAATAATCAAGCAGCTGAGCAGGCAGGAATTACGCAGCACAGCTGGCAATTGTCAAGCAGATGACAGGCAGGAATCGTGCAGCTCAGCTGGCAATTGTCAAGCAGATGAGCAGACAGTAATCACGCAGCTCAGCAGGCCCAGATCACGTGACTGAGCATGCACTGTTCACGTGGCTGATCATACACTGATCACGTGATGATCATGCACTGATCACTTGGATATCATGCACTGATCACGTGGCTGATCATACACTGTTCACGTGTCTGACCATGCACTGATCACGTGGCTGATCATACACTGCTCACGTAACTGATCATGCACTGATCACGTGGCTATCATGCACTGATCACGTGGCTGAACATGCACTGTTCACGTGGCTGATCACACACCTGTCACGTGACATATCATGCACTGATCACGTGGCACTCATGCACTGATCACGTGGCTGATCATACTCTGCTCACGTGACTCATGCACACATCACGTGGCTATCATGCACTGCTCACGTGGCTGTCATGCAATGATCACGTAGCTACCATGTACTGGTCACGTGACTGATCATGCACTGATCACGTAATTGATCATGCACTGATCACGTGGCTGATCATGCACTGATCACGTGGCTGATCACACTGATCACGTGACTGATCATGCACTGATCACGTGGCTATCATGCACTGATCACGTGGCTGATCATGCACTGATCACGTGGCTATCATGCACTGATCACGTGGCTGATCATGCACGATCACGTGACTGATCATGCACTGATCACGTGGCTATCATGCACTGATCACGTGGCTATCATGCACTGATCACGTGGCTGATCATGCAATGATCACGTAGCTACCATGTACTGATCACGTGACTGATCATGCACTGATCACGTGACTGATCATGCACTGATCACGTGGCTGATCATGCACTGATCACGTGGCTGATCATGCACTGATCACGTGACTGATCATGCACTGATCACGTGACTGATCATGCACTGATCACGTGGCTATCATGCACTGATCACGTGGCTGATCATACACTGATCACGTGACTGATCATGCACTGATCACGTGGCTGATCATGCACTGATCACGTGACTGATCATGCACTGATCACGTGGCTATCATGCACTGATCACGTGGCTGATCATGCATGATCACGCAGCTACCATGTACTGATCACGTGACTGATCATGCACTGATCACGTGACTGATCATGCACTGATCACGTGGCTATCATGCACTGATCACGTGGCTGATCATGCAATGATCACGTAGCTACCATGTACTGGTCACGTGACTGATCATGCACTGATCAGGTGACTGATCATGCACTGATCACGTGGCTATCATGCACTGATCACGTGACTGATCATGCACTGATCACGTGATATCATGCACTGATCACATGACTGATCATGCACTGATCACGTGGATGATCATGCACTGATCATGTGACTGATCATGCACTGATCACGTGGCTGATCATGCACTGATCACGTGACTGACCATGCACTGATCACGTGGCTGATCATGCACTGATCACGTGACTGATCATGCACTGATCACGTGGCTATCATGCACTGATCACGTGGCTGAACATGCACTGATCACGTGGCTGATCACACACCTGTCACGTGACATATCATGCACTGATCACGTGGCACTCATGCACTGATCACGTGGCTGATCATACACTGCTCACGTAACTCATGCACACATCACGTGGCTATCATGCACTGATCACGTGGCTGTCATGGAATGATCACGTAGCAACCATATACTGGTCACGTGACTGATCATGCACTGATCACGTGAATGATCATGCACTGTTCACGTGACTGATCATGCACTGATCACGTGACTGATCATGCACTGATCACGTGGCTATCATGCACTGCTCACGTGGCTGATCATGCACGATCACGAGCAACCATGTACTGGTCACGTGACTGATCATGCACTGATCACGTAATTGATCATGCACTGATCACGTGGCTCATCATGCACTGATCACGTGGCTGATCACACATGATCACGTGACTGATCATGCACTGATCACGTGGCTATCATGCACTGATCACGTGGCTGTCATGCACTGATCACGTGGCTGATCATGCACTGATCACGTGGCTGATCACACACTATCATGACTGATCATGCACTGATCACGTGGCTATCATGCACTGATCACGTGGCTATCATGCACTGATCACGTGGCTGATCATGCACTGATCACGTAGCTATCATGTACTGGTCACGTGACTGATCATGCACTGATCACGTAATTGATCATGCACTGATCACGTGGCTGATCATGCACTGATCACGTGGCTGATCATGCACTGATCACGCTGATCATGCACTGATCACGTGACTGATCATGCACTGATCACGTGGCTATCATGCACTGATCACGGCTGACATACACTGATCACGTGCCTGATCATGCACTGATCACGTGGCTGATCATGCACTGATCACGTGACTGATCATGCACTGATCACGTGACTGATCATGCACTGATCACGTGGCTATCATGCACTGCTCACGTGGCTGATCATGCCATGATCACGCAGCTACCATGTACTGGTCACATGACTGATCATGCACTGATCACGTGACTGATCATGCACTGATCACGTGGCTATCATGCACTACTCACGTGGCTGATCATGCAATGATCATGTAGCTACCATGTACAGGTCACGTGAATGATCATACACCCATCAGGTGACTGATCATGCACTGATCACGTGGCTATCATGCACTGATCACGAGACTGATCATGCACTGATCACGTCTATATCATGCACTGATCACATGACTGCCCATGCACTGATCACGTGGATGATCATACACTAATCATGTGACAGATCATGCACTGATCACGTGGCTGATCATGCACTGATACCGTGACTGAGCATGGACTGATCACATGACTATCATGTAGTGATCACGTGACTTAATGGCGCTGATCATGTGACTGATCATGCGCTGATCATGTTTGCTATCATACACTGATCATGTGCCTCTGGAGGCAATAAACAAAGAGCTGAGTAGGCACGAATCAAACAGTCAGCAGGCAATAATCATGGAACTCAGGTGTGAGGAATCATGCTGCTCAGCTGGCAATAATCAAGCAGCTGAGCAGGCAGGAATTACGCAGCACAGCTGGCAATTGTCAAGCAGATGACAGGCAGGAATCGTGCAGCTCAGCTGGCAATTGTCAAGCAGATGAGCAGACAGTAATCACGCAGCTCAGCAGGCCCAGATCACGTGACTGAGCATGCACTGTTCACGTGGCTGATCATACACTGATCACGTGATGATCATGCACTGATCACGTGGCTGATCATACACTGTTCACGTGTCTGACCATGCACTGATCACGTGGCTGATCATACACTGCTCACGTAACTGATCATGCACTGATCACGTGGCTATCATGCACTGATCACGTGGCTGAACATGCACTGTTCACGTGGCTGATCACACACTGTCACGTGACATATCATGCACTGATCACGTGGCACTCATGCACTGATCACGTGGCTGATCATACTCTGCTCACGTAACTCATGCACACATCACGTGGCTATCATGCACTGCTCACGTGGCTGTCATGGAATGATCACGTAGCAACCATATACTGGTCACGTGACTGATCATGCACAGATCACGTAAATGATCATGCACTGTTCACGTGACTGATCATGTACTGATCACGTGACTGATCATGCACTGATCACGTGGCTATCATGCACTGCTCACGTGGCTGATCATGCACTGATCACGTGGCTATCATGCACTGATCACGTGGCTGATCATGCACTGATCACGTGGCTGATCATGCACTGATCACGAGCTATCATGCACTGATCACGTGACTGATCATGCACTGATCACGTGACTGATCATGCACTGATCACGTGGCTGATCATGCACTGATCACGTGGCTGATCATGCACTGATCACGTGACTGATCATGCACTGATCACGTGACTGATCATGCACTGATCACGTGACTGATCATGCACTGATCACGTGGCTATCATGCACTGATCACGTGGCTGATCATGCATGATCACGCAGCTATCATGCACTGGTCACATGACTGATCATGCACTGATCACGTGGCTGATCATGCACTGATCACGTGACTGATCATGCACTGATCACGTGGCTATCATGCACTGATCACGTGGCTGATCATGCACTGATCACGTGGCTGATCATACACTGTCACGTGACTATCATGCACTGATCACGTGACTGATCATGCACTGATCACGTGGCTGATCATGCACTGATCACGTGACTCATGCACACATCACGTGGCTATCATGCACTGATCACGTGGCTGTCATGCAATGATCACGTAGCAACCATGCACTGGTCACGTGACTGATCATGCACTGATCACGTAACTGATCATGCACTGATCACGTGACTGATCATGCACTGATCACGTGACTGATCATGCACTGATCACGTGGCTATCATGCACTGATCACGTGGCTGATCATGCACTGATCACGTGGCTATCATGCACTGATCACGTGGCTGATCATGCACTGATCACGTGGCTGATCACACACTGATCACATGACTGATCATGCACTGATCACGTGGCTATCATGCACTGATCACGTGGCTGATCATGCAATGATCACGTAGCTACCATGTACTGATCACGTGACTGATCATGCACTGATCACGTAATTGATCATGCACTGATCACGTGGCTGATCATGCACTGATCACGTGGCTGATCATACTGATCACGTGACTGATCATGCACTGATCACGTGACTGATCATGCACTGATCACGTGGCTATCATGCACTGATCACTTGGCTGACATGCACTGATCACGTGCCTGATCATGCACTGATCACGTGGCTGATCATGCACTGATCACGTGACTGATCATGCACTGATCACGTGTCTGATCATGCACTGATCACGTGGCTATCATGCACTGCTCACGTGGCTGATCATGCCATGATCACGCAGCTACCATGTACTGGTCACATGACTGATCATGCACTGATCACGTGACTGATCATGCACTGATCACGTGGCTATCATGCACTACTCACGTGGCTGATCATGCAATGATCATGTAGCTACCATGTACAGGTCACGTGAATGATCATACACCCATCAGGTGACTGATCATGCACTGATCACGTGGCTATCATGCACTGATCACGAGACTGATCATGCACTGATCACGTCTATATCATGCACTGATCACATGACTGCCCATGCACTGATCACGTGGATGATCATACACTAATCTTGTGACAGATCATGCACTGATCACGTGGCTGATCATGCACTGATACCGTGACTGAGCATGGACTGATCACATGACTATCATGTAGTGATCACGTGACTTAATGGCGCTGATCATGTGACTGATCATGCGCTGATCATGTTTGCTATCATACACTGATCATGTGCCTCTGGAGGCAATAAACAAAGAGCTGAGTAGGCACGAATCAAACAGTCAGCAGGCAATAATCATGGAACTCAGGTGTGAGGAATCATGCTGCTCAGCTGGCAATAATCAAGCAGCTGAGCAGGCAGGAATTACGCAGCACAGCTGGCAATTGTCAAGCAGATGACAGGCAGGAATCGTGCAGCTCAGCTGGCAATTGTCAAGCAGATGAGCAGACAGTAATCACGCAGCTCAGCAGGCCCAGATCACGTGACTGAGCATGCACTGTTCACGTGGCTGATCATACACTGATCACGTGATGATCATGCACTGATCACTTGGATATCATGCACTGATCACGTGGCTGATCATACACTGTTCACGTGTCTGACCATGCACTGATCACGTGGCTGATCATACACTGCTCACGTAACTGATCATGCACTGATCACGTGGCTATCATGCACTGATCACGTGGCTGAACATGCACTGTTCACGTGGCTGATCACACACCTGTCACGTGACATATCATGCACTGATCACGTGGCACTCATGCACTGATCACGTGGCTGATCATACTCTGCTCACGTAACTCATGCACACATCACGTGGCTATCATGCACTGCTCACGTGGCTCGTCATGCAATGATCACGTGGCAACCATGTACTGGTCACGTGACTGATCATGCACTGATCACGTAATTGATCATGCACTGATCACGTGGCTGATCATGCACTGATCACGTGGCTGATCACACATGATCACGTGACTGATCATGCACTGATCACGTGGCTATCATGCACTGATCACGTGGCTGATCATGCACTGATCACGTGGATATCATGCACTGATCACGTGGCTGATCACACACGTATCACATGACTGATCATGCACTGATCACGTGGCTATCATGCACTGATCACGTGGCTATCATGCACTGATCACGTGGCTGATCATGCAATGATCACGTAGCTACCATGTACTGGTCACGTGACTGATCATGCACTGATCACGTAACTGATCATGCACTGATCACGTGGCTGATCATGCACTGATCACGTGGCTGATCATGCACTGATCACATAACTGATCATGCACTGATCACGTGACTGATCATGCACTGATCACGTGGCTATCATGCACTGATCACTTGGCTGACATACACTGATCACGTGCCTGATCATGCACTGATCACGTGGCTGATCATGCACTGATCACGTGTCTGATCATGCACTGATCACGTGGCTATCATGCACTGCTCACGTGGCTGATCATGCCATGATCACGCAGCTACCATGTACTGGTCACATGACTGATCATGCACTGATCACGTGACTGATCATGCAGTGATCACGTGGCTATCATGAACTACTCACGTGGCTGATCATGCAATGATCATGTAGCTACCATGTACAGGTCACGTGAATGATCATACACCCATCAGGTGACTGATCATGCACTGATCACGTGGCTATCATGCACTGATCACGAGACTGATCATGCACTGTTCACGTCTATATCATGCACTGATCACATGACTGCCCGTGCACTGATCACGTGGATGATCATACACTAATCTTGTGACAGATCATGCACTGATCACGTGGCTGATCATGCACTGATACCGTGACTGAGCATGGACTGATCACATGACTATCATGTAGTGATCACGTGACTTAATGGCGCTGATCATGTGACTGATCATGCGCTGATCATGTTTGCTATCATACACTGATCATGTGCCTCTGGAGGCAATAAACAAAGAGCTGAGTAGGCACGAATCAAACAGTCAGCAGGCAATAATCATGGAACTCAGGTGTGAGGAATCATGCTGCTCAGCTGGCAATAATCAAGCAGCTGAGCAGGCAGGAATTACGCAGCACAGCTGGCAATTGTCAAGCAGATGACAGGCAGGAATCGTGCAGCTCAGCTGGCAATTGTCAAGCAGATGAGCAGACAGTAATCACGCAGCTCAGCAGGCCCAGATCACGTGACTGAGCATGCACTGTTCACGTGGCTGATCATACACTGATCACGTGATGATCATGCACTGATCACTTGGATATCATGCACTGATCACGTGGCTGATCATGCACTGATCACGCTACCATGCACTGATCACGTGACTGATCATGCACTGATCACGTGTCTGATCATGCACTGATCACGTGGCTATCATGCACTGATCACGTGGCTGATCATGCATGATCACGCAGCTACCATGTACTGGTCACGTGACTGATCATGCACTGATCACGTAACTGATCATGCACTGATCACGTGGCTATCATGCACTGATCACGTGGCTGATCATGCACTGTTCACGTGGCTGATCACACACTGTCACGTGACATATCATGCACTGATCACGTGGCACTCATGCACTGATCACGTGGCTGATCATACTCTGCTCACGTAACTCATGCACACATCACGTGGCTATCATGCACTGCTCACGTGGCTGTCATGCAATGATCACGTAGCAACCATATACTGGTCACGTGACTGATCATGCACTGATCACGTAAATGATCATGCACTGATCACGTGACTGATCATGCACTGATCACGTGACTGATCATGCACTGATCACGTGGCTATCATGCACTGCTCACGTGGCTGATCATGCAACGATCACGTAGCAACCATGTACTGGTCACGTGACTGATCATGCACTGATCACGTAATTGATCATGCACTGATCACGTGGCTCATCATGCACTGATCACGTGGCTGATCACACATTTATCACGTGACTGATCATGCACTGATCACGTGGCTCTCATGCACTGATCACGTGGCTGTCATGCACTGATCACGTGGATATCATGCACTGATCACGTGGCTGATCACACACGTATCACATGACTGATCATGCACTGATCACGTGGCTATCATGCACTGATCACGTGGCTATCATGCACTGATCACGTGGCTGATCAGGCAATGATCACGTAGCTACCATGTACTGGTCACGTGACTGATCATGCACTGATCACGTAATTGATCATGCACTGATCATGTGGCTGATCATGCACTGATCACGTGGCTGATCATACACTGATCACATAACTGATCATGCACTGATCACGTGACTGATCATGCACTGATCACGTGGCTATCATGCACTGATCACTTGGCTGGACATACACTGATCACGTGCCTGGTCATGCACTGATCACGTGGCTGATCATGCACTGATCACGTGACTGATCATGCACTGATCTCGTGTCTGATCATGCACTGATCACGTGGCTATCATGCACTGCTCACGTGGCTGATCATGCCATGATCACGCAGCTACCATGTACTGGTCACATGACTGATCATGCACTGATCACGTGACTGATCATGCAGTGATCACGTGGCTATCATGCACTACTCACGTGGCTGATCATGCAATGATCATGTAGCTACCATGTACAGGTCACGTGAATGATCATACACCCATCAGGTGACTGATCATGCACTGATCACGTGGCTATCATGCACTGATCACGAGACTGATCATGCACTGTTCACGTCTATATCATGCACTGATCACATGACTGCCCATGCACTGATCACGTGGATGATCATACACTAATCTTGTGACAGATCATGCACTGATCACGTGGCTGATCATGCACTGATACCGTGACTGAGCATGGACTGATCACATGACTATCATGTAGTGATCACGTGACTTAATGGCGCTGATCATGTGACTGATCATGCGCTGATCATGTTTGCTATCATACACTGATCATGTGCCTCTGGAGGCAATAAACAAAGAGCTGAGTAGGCACGAATCAAACAGTCAGCAGGCAATAATCATGGAACTCAGGTGTGAGGAATCATGCTGCTCAGCTGGCAATAATCAAGCAGCTGAGCAGGCAGGAATTACGCAGCACAGCTGGCAATTGTCAAGCAGATGACAGGCAGGAATCGTGCAGCTCAGCTGGCAATTGTCAAGCAGATGAGCAGACAGTAATCACGCAGCTCAGCAGGCCCAGATCACGTGACTGAGCATGCACTGTTCACGTGGCTGATCATACACTGATCACGTGATGATCATGCACTGATCACTTGGATATCATGCACTGATCACGTGGCTGATCATACACTGTTCACGTGTCTGACCATGCACTGATCACGTGGCTGATCATACACTGCTCACGTAACTGATCATGCACTGATCACGTGGCTATCATGCACTGATCACGTGGCTGAACATGCACTGTTCACGTGGCTGATCACACACCTGTCACGTGACATATCATGCACTGATCACGTGGCACTCATGCACTGATCACGTGGCTGATCATACTCTGCTCACGTAACTCATGCACACATCACGTGGCTATCATGCACTGCTCACGTGGCTCGTCATGGAATGATCACGTAGCAACCATATACTGGTCACGTGACTGATCATGCAAAGATCACGTAAATGATCATGCACTGTTCACGTGACTGATCATGTACTGATCACGTGACTGATCATGCACTGATCACGTGGCTATCATGCTCTGCTCACGTGGCTGATCATGCAACGATCACGTAGCAACCATGTACTGGTCACGTGACTGATCATGCACTGATCACGTAATTGATCCTGCACTGATCACGTGGCTCATCATGCACTGATCACGTGGCTGATCACACATGTATCACGTGACTGATCATGCACTGATCACGTGGCTATCATGCACTGATCACGTGGCTGTCATGCACTGATCACGTGGATATCATGCACTGATCACGTGGCTGATCACACACGTATCACATGACTGATCATGCACTGATCACGTGGCTATCATGCACTGATCACGTGGCTATCATGCACTGATCACGTGGCTGATCATGCAATGATCACGTAGCTATCATGTACTGGTCACGTGACTGATCATGCACTGATCACGTAATTGATCATGCACTGATCATGTGGCTGATCATGCACTGATCACGTGGCTGATCATACACTGATCACATAACTGATCATGCACTGATCACGTGACTGATCATGCACTGATCACGTGGCTATCATGCACTGATCACTTGGCTGACATACACTGATCACGTGCCTGATCATGCACTGATCACGTGGCTGATCATGCACTGATCACGTGACTGATCATGCACTGATCACGTGTCTGATCATGCACTGATCACGTGGCTATCATGCACTGCTCACGTGGCTGATCATGCCATGATCACGCAGCTACCATGTACTGGTCACATGACTGATCATGCACTGATCACGTGACTGATCATGCAGTGATCACGTGGCTATCATGAACTACTCACGTGGCTGATCATGCAATGATCATGTAGCTACCATGTACAGGTCACGTGAATGATCATACACCCATCAGGTGACTGATCATGCACTGATCACGTGGCTATCATGCACTGATCACGAGACTGATCATGCACTGTTCACGTCTATATCATGCACTGATCACATGACTGCCCGTGCACTGATCACGTGGATGATCATACACTAATCTTGTGACAGATCATGCACTGATCACGTGGCTGATCATGCACTGATACCGTGACTGAGCATGGACTGATCACATGACTATCATGTAGTGATCACGTGACTTAATGGCGCTGATCATGTGACTGATCATGCGCTGATCATGTTTGCTATCATACACTGATCATGTGCCTCTGGAGGCAATAAACAAAGAGCTGAGTAGGCACGAATCAAACAGTCAGCAGGCAATAATCATGGAACTCAGGTGTGAGGAATCATGCTGCTCAGCTGGCAATAATCAAGCAGCTGAGCAGGCAGGAATTACGCAGCACAGCTGGCAATTGTCAAGCAGATGACAGGCAGGAATCGTGCAGCTCAGCTGGCAATTGTCAAGCAGATGAGCAGACAGTAATCACGCAGCTCAGCAGGCCCAGATCACGTGACTGAGCATGCACTGTTCACGTGGCTGATCATACACTGATCACGTGATGATCATGCACTGATCACGTGGCTGATCATGCACTGTTCACGTGTCTGACCATGCACTGATCACGTGGCTGATCATACACTGCTCACGTAACTGATCATGCACTGATCACGTGGCTATCATGCACTGATCACGTGGCTGAACATGCACTGTTCACGTGGCTGATCACACACCTGTCACGTGACATATCATGCACTGATCACGTGGCACTCATGCACTGATCACGTGGCTGATCATACTCTGCTCACGTAACTCATGCACATCACGTGGCTATCATGCACTGCTCACGTGGCTGTCATGGAATGATCACGTAGCAACCATATACTGGTCACGTGACTGATCATGCACTGATCACGTAAATGATCATGCACTGTTCACGTGACTGATCATGTACTGATCACGTGACTGATCATGCACTGATCACGTGGCTATCATGCACTGCTCACGTGGCTGATCATGCACTGATCACGTGGCTATCATGCACTGATCACGTGGCTGATCATGCACTGATCACGTGGCTGATCATGCACTGATCACGTGGCTATCATGCACTGATCACGTGACTGATCATGCACTGATCACGTGACTGATCATGCACTGATCACGTGGCTGATCATGCACTGATCACGTGGCTGATCATGCACTGATCACGTGACTGATCATGCACTGATCACGTGACTGATCATGCACTGATCACGTGGCTGATCATGCACTGATCACGTGGCTATCATGCACTGATCACGTGGCTGATCATGCATGATCACGCAGCTATCATGCACTGATCACGTGACTGATCATGCACTGATCACGTGGCTGATCATGCACTGATCACGTAACTGATCATGCACTGATCACGTGGCTATCATGCACTGATCACGTGGCTGATCATGCACTGATCACGTGGCTGATCATGCACTGATCACGTGACTGATCATGCACTGATCACGTGACTGATCATGCACTGATCACGTGGCTGATCATACACTGATCACGTGACTCATGCACTGATCACGTGGCTATCATGCACTGATCACGTGGCTGATCATGCACTGATCACGTGGCAATCATGCACTGATCACGTGACTGATCATGCACTGATCACGTGGCTGATCATGCACTGATCACGTGACTGATCATGCACTGATCACGTGACTGATCATGCACTGATCACGTGGCTATCATGCACTGATCACGTGGCTGATCATGCACTGATCACGTGGCTATCATGCACTGATCACGTGGCTGATCATGCACTGATCACGTGGCTGATCACACTGATCACGTGACTGATCATGCACTGATCACGTGGCTATCATGCACTGATCACGTGGCTGATCATGCACTGATCACGTAGCTACCATGCACTGGTCACGTGACTGATCATGCACTGATCACGTAATTGATCATGCACTGATCACGTGGCTGATCATGCACTGATCACGTGGCTGATCATGCACTGATCACGTGACTGATCATGCACTGATCACGTGACTGATCATGCACTGATCACGTGGCTATCATGCACTGATCACGTGGCTGACATACACTGATCACGTGGCTGATCATGCACTGATCACGTGGCTGATCATGCACTGATCACGTGACTGATCATGCACTGATCACGTGACTGATCATGCACTGATCACGTGGCTATCATGCACTGCTCACGTGGCTGATCATGCCATGATCACGCAGCTACCATGTACTGGTCACATGACTGATCATGCACTGATCACGTGACTGATCATGCAGTGATCACGTGGCTATCATGCACTACTCACGTGGCTGATCATGCAATGATCATGTAGCTACCATGTACAGGTCACGTGAATGATCATACACCCATCAGGTGACTGATCATGCACTGATCACGTGGCTATCATGCACTGATCACGAGACTGATCATGCACTGATCACGTCTATATCATGCACTGATCACATGACTGCCCATGCACTGATCACGTGGATGATCATACACTAATCTTGTGACAGATCATGCACTGATCACGTGGCTGATCATGCACTGATACCGTGACTGAGCATGGACTGATCACATGACTATCATGTAGTGATCACGTGACTTAATGGCGCTGATCATGTGACTGATCATGCGCTGATCATGTTTGCTATCATACACTGATCATGTGCCTCTGGAGGCAATAAACAAAGAGCTGAGTAGGCACGAATCAAACAGTCAGCAGGCAATAATCATGGAACTCAGGTGAGGAATCATGCTGCTCAGCTGGCAATAATCAAGCAGCTGAGCAGGCAGGAATTACGCAGCACAGCTGGCAATTGTCAAGCAGATGACAGGCAGGAATCGTGCAGCTCAGCTGGCAATTGTCAAGCAGATGAGCAGACAGTAATCACGCAGCTCAGCAGGCCCAGATCACGTGACTGAGCATGCACTGTTCACGTGGCTGATCATACACTGATCACGTGATGATCATGCACTGATCACTTGGATATCATGCACTGATCACGTGGCTGATCATACACTGTTCACGTGTCTGACCATGCACTGATCACGTGGCTGATCATACACTGCTCACGTAACTGATCATGCACTGATCACGTGGCTATCATGCACTGATCACGTGGCTGAACATGCACTGTTCACGTGGCTGATCACACACCTGTCACGTGACATATCATGCACTGATCACGTGGCACTCATGCACTGATCACGTGGCTGATCATACTCTGCTCACGTAACTCATGCACACATCACGTGGCTATCATGCACTGCTCACGTGGCTGTCATGCAATGATCACGTAGCAACCATGTACTGGTCACGTGACTGATCATGCACTGATCACGTAATTGATCATGCACTGATCACGTGGCTGATCATGCACTGATCACGTGGCTGATCACATGATCACGTGACTGATCATGCACTGATCACGTGGCTCTCATGCACTGATCACGTGGCTGTCATGCACTGATCACGTGGATATCATGCACTGATCACGTGGCTGATCACACACGTATCACATGACTGATCATGCACTGATCACGTGGCTATCATGCACTGATCACGTGGCTATCATGCACTGATCACGTGGCTGATCATGCACTGATCACGTAGCTACCATGTACTGGTCACGTGACTGATCATGCACTGATCACGTAATTGATCATGCACTGATCACGTGGCTGATCATGCACTGATCACGTGGCTGATCATACACTGATCACGTGACTGATCATGCACTGATCACGTGACTGATCATGCACTGATCACGTGGCTATCATGCACTGATCACGTGGCTGATCATGCACTGATCACGTGGCTGATCATGCACTGATCACGTGGCTGATCATGCACTGATCACGTGACTGATCATGCACTGATCACGTGGCTATCATGCACTGCTCACGTGGCTGATCATGCCATGATCACGCAGCTACCATGTACTGGTCACATGACTGATCATGCACTGATCACGTGACTGATCATGCAGTGATCACGTGGCTATCATGCACTACTCACGTGGCTGATCATGCAATGATCATGTAGCTACCATGTACAGGTCACGTGAATGATCATACACCCATCAGGTGACTGATCATGCACTGATCACGTGGCTATCATGCACTGATCACGAGACTGATCATGCACTGTTCACGTCTATATCATGCACTGATCACATGACTGCCCATGCACTGATCACGTGGATGATCATACACTAATCTTGTGACAGATCATGCACTGATCACGTGGCTGATCATGCACTGATACCGTGACTGAGCATGGACTGATCACATGACTATCATGTAGTGATCACGTGACTTAATGGCGCTGATCATGTGACTGATCATGCGCTGATCATGTTTGCTATCATACACTGATCATGTGCCTCTGGAGGCAATAAACAAAGAGCTGAGTAGGCACGAATCAAACAGTCAGCAGGCAATAATCATGGAACTCAGGTGTGAGGAATCATGCTGCTCAGCTGGCAATAATCAAGCAGCTGAGCAGGCAGGAATTACGCAGCACAGCTGGCAATTGTCAAGCAGATGACAGGCAGGAATCGTGCAGCTCAGCTGGCAATTGTCAAGCAGATGAGCAGACAGTAATCACGCAGCTCAGCAGGCCCAGATCACGTGACTGAGCATGCACTGTTCACGTGGCTGATCATACACTGATCACGTGATGATCATGCACTGATCACTTGGATATCATGCACTGATCACGTGGCTGATCATGCACTGATCACGTGCTACCATGCACTGATCACGTGACTGATCATGCACTGATCACGTGACTGATCATGCACTGATCACGTGGCTATCATGCACTGATCACGTGGCTGATCATGCATGATCACGCAGCTACCATGCACTGATCACGTGACTGATCATGCACTGATCACGTAACTGATCATGCACTGATCACGTGGCTATCATGCACTGATCACGTGGCTGATCATGCACTGATCACGTGGCTGATCACACACTGTCACGTGACATATCATGCACTGATCACGTGGCACTCATGCACTGATCACGTGGCTGATCATACTCTGCTCACGTAACTCATGCACACATCACGTGGCTATCATGCACTGCTCACGTGGCTGTCATGCAATGATCACGTAGCAACCATATACTGGTCACGTGACTGATCATGCACTGATCACGTAAATGATCATGCACTGTTCACGTGACTGATCATGCACTGATCACGTGACTGATCATGCACTGATCACGTGGCTATCATGCACTGCTCACGTGGCTGATCATGCAACGATCACGTAGCAACCATGTACTGGTCACGTGACTGATCATGCACTGATCACGTAATTGATCCTGCACTGATCACGTGGCTCATCATGCACTGATCACGTGGCTGATCACACATGTATCACGTGACTGATCATGCACTGATCCCGTGGCTCTCATGCACTGATCACGTGGCTGTCATGCACTGATCACGTGGATATCATGCACTGATCACGTGGCTGATCACATGACTGATCATGCACTGATCACGTGGCTATCATGCACTGATCACGTGGCTATCATGCACTGATCACGTGGCTGATCATGCAATGATCACGTAGCTACCATGTACTGGTCACGTGACTGATCATGCACTGATCACGTAATTGATCATGCACTGATCACGTGGCTGATCATGCACTGATCACGTGGCTGATCATACACTGATCACATGACTGATCATGCACTGATCACGTGACTGATCATGCACTGATCACGTGGCTATCATGCACTGATCACGTGGCTGACATGCACTGATCACGTGCCTGATCATGCACTGATCACGTGGCTGATCATGCACTGATCACGTGACTGATCATGCACTGATCACGTGTCTGATCATGCACTGATCACGTGGCTATCATGCACTGATCACGTGGCTGATCATGCCATGATCACGCAGCTACCATGTACTGGTCACATGACTGATCATGCACTGATCACGTGACTGATCATGCACTGATCACGTGGCTATCATGCACTACTCACGTGGCTGATCATGCAATGATCATGTAGCTACCATGTACAGGTCACGTGAATGATCATACACCCATCAGGTGACTGATCATGCACTGATCACGTGGCTATCATGCACTGATCACGAGACTGATCATGCACTGATCACGTCTATATCATGCACTGATCACATGACTGCCCATGCACTGATCACGTGGATGATCATACACTAATCTTGTGACAGATCATGCACTGATCACGTGGCTGATCATGCACTGATACCGTGACTGAGCATGGACTGATCACATGACTATCATGTAGTGATCACGTGACTTAATGGCGCTGATCATGTGACTGATCATGCGCTGATCATGTTTGCTATCATACACTGATCATGTGCCTCTGGAGGCAATAAACAAAGAGCTGAGTAGGCACGAATCAAACAGTCAGCAGGCAATAATCATGGAACTCAGGTGTGAGGAATCATGCTGCTCAGCTGGCAATAATCAAGCAGCTGAGCAGGCAGGAATTACGCAGCACAGCTGGCAATTGTCAAGCAGATGACAGGCAGGAATCGTGCAGCTCAGCTGGCAATTGTCAAGCAGATGAGCAGACAGTAATCACGCAGCTCAGCAGGCCCAGATCACGTGACTGAGCATGCACTGTTCACGTGGCTGATCATACACTGATCACGTGATGATCATGCACTGATCACTTGGATATCATGCACTGATCACGTGGCTGATCATACACTGTTCACGTGTCTGACCATGCACTGATCACGTGGCTGATCATACACTGCTCACGTAACTGATCATGCACTGATCACGTGGCTATCATGCACTGATCACGTGGCTGAACATGCACTGTTCACGTGGCTGATCACACACCTGTCACGTGACATATCATGCACTGATCACGTGGCACTCATGCACTGATCACGTGGCTGATCATACACTGCTCACGCTCATGCACACATCACGTGGCTATCATGCACTGCTCACGTGGCCATGCAGATCACGTAGCAACCATGTACTGGTCACGTGACTGATCATGCACTGATCACGTAACTGATCATGCACTGATCACGTGGCTGATCATGCACTGATCACGTGGCTGATCACACATGATCACGTGACTGATCATGCACTGATCACGTGGCTATCATGCACTGATCACGTGGCTGATCATGCACTGATCACGTGGCTATCATGCACTGATCACGTGGCTGATCACACACGATCACATGACTGATCATGCACTGATCACGTGGCTATCATGCACTGATCACGTGGCTATCATGCACTGATCACGTGGCTGATCATGCAATGATCACGTAGCTACCATGTACTGGTCACGTGACTGATCATGCACTGATCACGTAATTGATCATGCACTGATCACGTGGCTGATCATGCACTGATCACGTGGCTGATCATGCACTGATCACGTGACTGATCATGCACTGATCACGTGACTGATCATGCACTGATCACGTGGCTATCATGCACTGATCACGTGGCTGACATGCACTGATCACGTGGCTGATCATGCACTGATCACGTGGCTGATCATGCACTGATCACGTGTCTGATCATGCACTGATCACGTGGCTATCATGCACTGCTCACGTGGCTGATCATGCCATGATCACGCAGCTACCATGTACTGGTCACATGACTGATCATGCACTGATCACGTGACTGATCATGCACTGATCACGTGGCTATCATGAACTACTCACGTGGCTGATCATGCAATGATCATGTAGCTACCATGTACAGGTCACGTGAATGATCATACACCCATCAGGTGACTGATCATGCACTGATCACGTGGCTATCATGCACTGATCACGAGACTGATCATGCACTGTTCACGTCTATATCATGCACTGATCACATGACTGCCCATGCACTGATCACGTGGATGATCATACACTAATCTTGTGACAGATCATGCACTGATCACGTGGCTGATCATGCACTGATACCGTGACTGAGCATGGACTGATCACATGACTATCATGTAGTGATCACGTGACTTAATGGCGCTGATCATGTGACTGATCATGCGCTGATCATGTTTGCTATCATACACTGATCATGTGCCTCTGGAGGCAATAAACAAAGAGCTGAGTAGGCACGAATCAAACAGTCAGCAGGCAATAATCATGGAACTCAGGTGTGAGGAATCATGCTGCTCAGCTGGCAATAATCAAGCAGCTGAGCAGGCAGGAATTACGCAGCACAGCTGGCAATTGTCAAGCAGATGACAGGCAGGAATCGTGCAGCTCAGCTGGCAATTGTCAAGCAGATGAGCAGACAGTAATCACGCAGCTCAGCAGGCCCTGATCACGTGACTGAGCATGCACTGTTCACGTGGCTGATCATACACTGATCACGTGATGATCATGCACTGATCACTTGGATATCATGCACTGATCACGTGGCTGATCATGCACTGATCACGTGGCTACCATGCACTGATCACGTGACTGATCATGCACTGATCACGTGACTGATCATGCACTGATCACGTGGCTATCATGCACTGATCACGTGGCTGATCATGCATGATCACGCAGCTACCATGCACTGATCACGTGACTGATCATACACTGATCACGTAACTGATCATGCACTGATCACGTGGCTATCATGCACTGATCACGTGGCTGATCATGCACTGTTCACGTGGCTGATCACACACCTGTCACGTGACATATCATGCACTGATCACGTGGCACTCATGCACTGATCACGTGGCTGATCATACACTGATCACGTAACTCATGCACACATCACGTGGCTATCATGCACTGCTCACGTGGCTGTCATGCAATGATCACGTAGCAACCATATACTGGTCACGTGACTGATCATGCACTGATCACGTAAATGATCATGCACTGTTCACGTGACTGATCATGCACTGATCACGTGACTGATCATGCACTGATCACGTGGCTATCATGCACTGCTCACGTGGCTGATCATGCACGATCACGTAGCAACCATGTACTGGTCACGTGACTGATCATGCACTGATCACGTAATTGATCATGCACTGATCACGTGGCTCATCATGCACTGATCACGTGGCTGATCACACATGTATCACGTGACTGATCATGCACTGATCACGTGGCTATCATGCACTGATCACGTGGCTGTCATGCACTGATCACGTGGATATCATGCACTGATCACGTGGCTGATCACACACGATCACATGACTGATCATGCACTGATCACGTGGCTATCATGCACTGATCACGTGGCTATCATGCACTGATCACGTGGCTGATCATGCAATGATCACGTAGCTACCATGTACTGGTCACGTGACTGATCATGCACTGATCACGTAATTGATCATGCACTGATCATGTGGCTGATCATGCACTGATCACGTGGCTGATCATGCACTGATCACGTGACTGATCATGCACTGATCACGTGACTGATCATGCACTGATCACGTGGCTATCATGCACTGATCACGTGGCTGATCATGCACTGATCACGTGGCTGATCATGCACTGATCACGTGGCTGATCATGCACTGATCACGTGACTGATCATGCACTGATCACGTGGCTATCATGCACTGCTCACGTGGCTGATCATGCCATGATCACGCAGCTACCATGTACTGGTCACATGACTGATCATGCACTGATCACGTGACTGATCATGCAGTGATCACGTGGCTATCATGCACTACTCACGTGGCTGATCATGCAATGATCATGTAGCTACCATGTACAGGTCACGTGAATGATCATACACCCATCAGGTGACTGATCATGCACTGATCACGTGGCTATCATGCACTGATCACGAGACTGATCATGCACTGATCACGTCTATATCATGCACTGATCACATGACTGCCCATGCACTGATCACGTGGATGATCATACACTAATCATGTGACAGATCATGCACTGATCACGTGGCTGATCATGCACTGATACCGTGACTGAGCATGGACTGATCACATGACTATCATGTAGTGATCACGTGACTTAATGGCGCTGATCATGTGACTGATCATGCGCTGATCATGTTTGCTATCATACACTGATCATGTGCCTCTGGAGGCAATAAACAAAGAGCTGAGTAGGCACGAATCAAACAGTCAGCAGGCAATAATCATGGAACTCAGGTGTGAGGAATCATGCTGCTCAGCTGGCAATAATCAAGCAGCTGAGCAGGCAGGAATTACGCAGCACAGCTGGCAATTGTCAAGCAGATGACAGGCAGGAATCGTGCAGCTCAGCTGGCAATTGTCAAGCAGATGAGCAGACAGTAATCACGCAGCTCAGCAGGCCCAGATCACGTGACTGAGCATGCACTGTTCACGTGGCTGATCATACACTGATCACGTGATGATCATGCACTGATCACTTGGATATCATGCACTGATCACGTGGCTGATCATACACTGTTCACGTGTCTGACCATGCACTGATCACGTGGCTGATCATACACTGCTCACGTAACTGATCATGCACTGATCACGTGGCTATCATGCACTGATCACGTGGCTGAACATGCACTGTTCACGTGGCTGATCACACACCTGTCACGTGACATATCATGCACTGATCACGTGGCACTCATGCACTGATCACGTGGCTGATCATACTCTGCTCACGTAACTCATGCACACATCACGTGGCTATCATGCACTGCTCACGTGGCTCGTCATGGAATGATCACGTAGCAACCATATACTGGTCACGTGACTGATCATGCAAAGATCACGTAAATGATCATGCACTGTTCACGTGACTGATCATGTACTGATCACGTGACTGATCATGCACTGATCACGTGGCTATCATGCTCTGCTCACGTGGCTGATCATGCAACGATCACGTAGCAACCATGTACTGGTCACGTGACTGATCATGCACTGATCACGTAATTGATCCTGCACTGATCACGTGGCTCATCATGCACTGATCACGTGGCTGATCACACATGTATCACGTGACTGATCATGCACTGATCACGTGGCTCTCATGCACTGATCACGTGGCTGTCATGCACTGATCACGTGGATATCATGCACTGATCACGTGGCTGATCACACACGTATCACATGACTGATCATGCACTGATCACGTGGCTATCATGCACTGATCACGTGGCTATCATGCACTGATCACGTGGCTGATCATGCAATGATCACGTAGCTACCATGTACTGGTCACGTGACTGATCATGCACTGATCACGTAATTGATCATGCACTGATCATGTGGCTGATCATGCACTGATCACGTGGCTGATCATACACTGATCACATAACTGATCATGCACTGATCACGTGACTGATCATGCACTGATCACGTGGCTATCATGCACTGATCACTTGGCTGACATACACTGATCACGTGCCTGGTCATGCACTGATCACGTGGCTGATCATGCACTGATCACGTGACTGATCATGCACTGATCACGTGTCTGATCATGCACTGATCACGTGGCTATCATGCACTGCTCACGTGGCTGATCATGCCATGATCACGCAGCTACCATGTACTGGTCACATGACTGATCATGCACTGATCACGTGACTGATCATGCACTGATCACGTGGCTATCATGCACTACTCACGTGGCTGATCATGCAATGATCATGTAGCTACCATGTACAGGTCACGTGAATGATCATACACCCATCAGGTGACTGATCATGCACTGATCACGTGGCTATCATGCACTGATCACGAGACTGATCATGCACTGATCACGTCTATATCATGCACTGATCACATGACTGCCCATGCACTGATCACGTGGATGATCATACACTAATCATGTGACAGATCATGCACTGATCACGTGGCTGATCATGCACTGATACCGTGACTGAGCATGGACTGATCACATGACTATCATGTAGTGATCACGTGACTTAATGGCGCTGATCATGTGACTGATCATGCGCTGATCATGTTTGCTATCATACACTGATCATGTGCCTCTGGAGGCAATAAACAAAGAGCTGAGTAGGCACGAATCAAACAGTCAGCAGGCAATAATCATGGAACTCAGGTGTGAGGAATCATGCTGCTCAGCTGGCAATAATCAAGCAGCTGAGCAGGCAGGAATTACGCAGCACAGCTGGCAATTGTCAAGCAGATGACAGGCAGGAATCGTGCAGCTCAGCTGGCAATTGTCAAGCAGATGAGCAGACAGTAATCACGCAGCTCAGCAGGCCCAGATCACGTGACTGAGCATGCACTGTTCACGTGGCTGATCATACACTGATCACGTGATGATCATGCACTGATCACTTGGATATCATGCACTGATCACGTGGCTGATCATACACTGTTCACGTGTCTGACCATGCACTGATCACGTGGCTGATCATACACTGCTCACGTAACTGATCATGCACTGATCACGTGGCTATCATGCACTGATCACGTGGCTGAACATGCACTGTTCACGTGGCTGATCACACACCTGTCACGTGACATATCATGCACTGATCACGTGGCACTCATGCACTGATCACGTGGCTGATCATACTCTGCTCACGTAACTCATGCACACATCACGTGGCTATCATGCACTGCTCACGTGGCTCGTCATGGAATGATCACGTAGCAACCATATACTGGTCACGTGACTGATCATGCACTGATCACGTAAATGATCATGCACTGTTCACGTGACTGATCATGTACTGATCACGTGACTGATCATGCACTGATCACGTGGCTATCATGCACTGCTCACGTGGCTGATCATGCAACGATCACGTAGCAACCATGTACTGGTCACGTGACTGATCATGCACTGATCACGTAATTGATCATGCACTGATCACGTGGCTCATCATGCACTGATCACGTGGCTGATCACACATGTATCACGTGACTGATCATGCACTGATCACGTGGCTCTCATGCACTGATCACGTGGCTGTCATGCACTGATCACGTGGATATCATGCACTGATCACGTGGCTGATCACACACGTATCACATGACTGATCATGCACTGATCACGTGGCTATCATGCACTGATCACGTGGCTATCATGCACTGATCACGTGGCTGATCATGCAATGATCACGTGGCTACCATGTACTGGTCACGTGACTGATCATGCACTGATCACGTAATTGATCATGCACTGATCATGTGGCTGATCATGCACTGATCACGTGGCTGATCATGCACTGATCACGTGACTGATCATGCACTGATCACGTGGCTATCATGCACTGATCACGTGGCTGACATACACTGATCACGTGCCTGGTCATGCACTGATCACGTGGCTGATCATGCACTGATCACGTGACTGATCATGCACTGATCACGTGTCTGATCATGCACTGATCACGTGGCTATCATGCACTGCTCACGTGGCTGATCATGCCATGATCACGCAGCTACCATGTACTGGTCACATGACTGATCATGCACTGATCACGTGACTGATCATGCAGTGATCACGTGGCTATCATGCACTACTCACGTGGCTGATCATGCAATGATCATGTAGCTACCATGTACAGGTCACGTGAATGATCATACACCCATCAGGTGACTGATCATGCACTGATCACGTGGCTATCATGCACTGATCACGAGACTGATCATGCACTGATCACGTCTATATCATGCACTGATCACATGACTGCCCATGCACTGATCACGTGGATGATCATACACTAATCTTGTGACAGATCATGCACTGATCACGTGGCTGATCATGCACTGATACCGTGACTGAGCATGGACTGATCACATGACTATCATGTAGTGATCACGTGACTTAATGGCGCTGATCATGTGACTGATCATGCGCTGATCATGTTTGCTATCATACACTGATCATGTGCCTCTGGAGGCAATAAACAAAGAGCTGAGTAGGCACGAATCAAACAGTCAGCAGGCAATAATCATGGAACTCAGGTGTGAGGAATCATGCTGCTCAGCTGGCAATAATCAAGCAGCTGAGCAGGCAGGAATTACGCAGCACAGCTGGCAATTGTCAAGCAGATGACAGGCAGGAATCGTGCAGCTCAGCTGGCAATTGTCAAGCAGATGAGCAGACAGTAATCACGCAGCTCAGCAGGCCCAGATCACGTGACTGAGCATGCACTGTTCACGTGGCTGATCATACACTGATCACGTGATGATCATGCACTGATCACTTGGATATCATGCACTGATCACGTGGCTGATCATACACTGTTCACGTGTCTGACCATGCACTGATCACGTGGCTGATCATACACTGCTCACGTAACTGATCATGCACTGATCACGTGGCTATCATGCACTGATCACGTGGCTGAACATGCACTGTTCACGTGGCTGATCACACACCTGTCACGTGACATATCATGCACTGATCACGTGGCACTCATGCACTGATCACGTGGCTGATCATACTCTGCTCACGTAACTCATGCACACATCACGTGGCTATCATGCACTGCTCACGTGGCTCGTCATGGAATGATCACGTAGCAACCATATACTGGTCACGTGACTGATCATGCAAAGATCACGTAAATGATCATGCACTGTTCACGTGACTGATCATGTACTGATCACGTGACTGATCATGCACTGATCACGTGGCTATCATGCTCTGCTCACGTGGCTGATCATGCAACGATCACGTAGCAACCATGTACTGGTCACGTGACTGATCATGCACTGATCACGTAATTGATCCTGCACTGATCACGTGGCTCATCATGCACTGATCACGTGGCTGATCACACATGTATCACGTGACTGATCATGCACTGATCACGTGGCTCTCATGCACTGATCACGTGGCTGTCATGCACTGATCACGTGGATATCATGCACTGATCACGTGGCTGATCACACACGTATCACATGACTGATCATGCACTGATCACGTGGCTATCATGCACTGATCACGTGGCTATCATGCACTGATCACGTGGCTGATCATGCAATGATCACGTAGCTACCATGTACTGGTCACGTGACTGATCATGCACTGATCACGTAATTGATCATGCACTGATCATGTGGCTGATCATGCACTGATCACGTGGCTGATCATACACTGATCACGTGACTGATCATGCACTGATCACGTGGCTATCATGCACTGATCACGTGGCTGATCATACACTGATCACGTGCCTGGTCATGCACTGATCACGTGGCTGATCATGCACTGATCACGTGACTGATCATGCACTGATCACGTGTCTGATCATGCACTGATCACGTGGCTATCATGCACTGCTCACGTGGCTGATCATGCCATGATCACGCAGCTACCATGTACTGGTCACATGACTGATCATGCACTGATCACGTGACTGATCATGCACTGATCACGTGGCTATCATGCTACTCACGTGGCTGATCATGCAATGATCATGTAGCTACCATGTACAGGTCACGTGAATGATCATACACCCATCAGGTGACTGATCATGCACTGATCACGTGGCTATCATGCACTGATCACGAGACTGATCATGCACTGATCACGTCTATATCATGCACTGATCACATGACTGCCCATGCACTGATCACGTGGATGATCATACACTAATCTTGTGACAGATCATGCACTGATCACGTGGCTGATCATGCACTGATACCGTGACTGAGCATGGACTGATCACATGACTATCATGTAGTGATCACGTGACTTAATGGCGCTGATCATGTGACTGATCATGCGCTGATCATGTTTGCTATCATACACTGATCATGTGCCTCTGGAGGCAATAAACAAAGAGCTGAGTAGGCACGAATCAAACAGTCAGCAGGCAATAATCATGGAACTCAGGTGTGAGGAATCATGCTGCTCAGCTGGCAATAATCAAGCAGCTGAGCAGGCAGGAATTACGCAGCACAGCTGGCAATTGTCAAGCAGATGACAGGCAGGAATCGTGCAGCTCAGCTGGCAATTGTCAAGCAGATGAGCAGACAGTAATCACGCAGCTCAGCAGGCCCAGATCACGTGACTGAGCATGCACTGTTCACGTGGCTGATCATACACTGATCACGTGATGATCATGCACTGATCACGTGGCTGATCATACACTGTTCACGTGTCTGACCATGCACTGATCACGTGGCTGATCATACACTGCTCACGTAACTGATCATGCACTGATCACGTGGCTATCATGCACTGATCACGTGGCTGAACATGCACTGTTCACGTGGCTGATCACACACCTGTCACGTGACATATCATGCACTGATCACGTGGCACTCATGCACTGATCACGTGGCTGATCATACTCTGCTCACGTAACTCATGCACACATCACGTGGCTATCATGCACTGCTCACGTGGCTGTCATGGAATGATCACGTAGCAACCATATACTGGTCACGTGACTGATCATGCACTGATCACGTAAATGATCATGCACTGATCACGTGACTGATCATGTACTGATCACGTGACTGATCATGCACTGATCACGTGGCTATCATGCACTGATCACGTGGCTGATCATGCACTGATCACGTGGCTATCATGCACTGATCACGTGGCTGATCATGCACTGATCACGTGGCTGATCATGCACTGATCACGTGGCTATCATGCACTGATCACGTGACTGATCATGCACTGATCACGTGACTGATCATGCACTGATCACGTGGCTGATCATGCACTGATCACGTGGCTGATCATGCACTGATCACGTGACTGATCATGCACTGATCACGTGACTGATCATGCACTGATCACGTGGCTGATCATGCACTGATCACGTGGCTATCATGCACTGATCACGTGGCTGATCATGCATGATCACGTAGCTATCATGCACTGGTCACGTGACTGATCATGCACTGATCACGTGGCTGATCATGCACTGATCACGTGACTGATCATGCACTGATCACGTGGCTATCATGCACTGATCACGTGGCTGATCATGCACTGATCACGTGGCTGATCACACACTGTCACGTGACTATCATGCACTGATCACGTGACTATCATGCACTGATCACGTGGCTGATCATACACTGATCACGTAACTCATGCACTGATCACGTGGCTATCATGCACTGATCACGTGGCTGTCATGCAATGATCACGTAGCAACCATATACTGGTCACGTGACTGATCATGCACTGATCACGTAAATGATCATGCACTGATCACGTGACTGATCATGCACTGATCACGTGACTGATCATGCACTGATCACGTGGCTATCATGCACTGATCACGTGGCTGATCATGCAACGATCACAGCAACCATGTACTGGTCACGTGACTGATCATGCACTGATCACGTAATTGATCATGCACTGATCACGTGGCTCATCATGCACTGATCACGTGGCTGATCACACATGTATCACGTGACTGATCATGCACTGATCACGTGGCTATCATGCACTGATCACGTGGCTGTCATGCACTGATCACGTGGCTGATCACACACGTATCACATGACTGATAATGCACTGATCACGTGGCTGATCATGCACTGATCACGTGGCTATCATGCACTGATCACGTGGCTGATCATGCACTGATCACGTAGCTATCATGCACTGGTCACGTGACTGATCATGCACTGATCACGTAATTGATCATGCACTGATCACGTGGCTGATCATGCACTGATCACGTGGCTGATCATGCACTGATCACGTAACTGATCATGCACTGATCACGTGACTGATCATGCACTGATCACGTGGCTATCATGCACTGATCACGTGGCTGACATACACTGATCACGTGCCTGATCATGCACTGATCACGTGGCTGATCATGCACTGATCACGTGACTGATCATGCACTGATCACGTGTCTGATCATGCACTGATCACGTGGCTATCATGCACTGCTCACGTGGCTGATCATGCCATGATCACGCAGCTACCATGTACTGGTCACATGACTGATCATGCACTGATCACGTGACTGATCATGCAGTGATCACGTGGCTATCATGCACTACTCACGTGGCTGATCATGCAATGATCATGTAGCTACCATGTACAGGTCACGTGAATGATCATACACCCATCAGGTGACTGATCATGCACTGATCACGTGGCTATCATGCACTGATCACGAGACTGATCATGCACTGATCACGTCTATATCATGCACTGATCACATGACTGCCCATGCACTGATCACGTGGATGATCATACACTAATCTTGTGACAGATCATGCACTGATCACGTGGCTGATCATGCACTGATACCGTGACTGAGCATGGACTGATCACATGACTATCATGTAGTGATCACGTGACTTAATGGCGCTGATCATGTGACTGATCATGCACTGATCATGTTTGCTATCATACACTGATCATGTGCCTCTGGAGGCAATAAACAAAGAGCTGAGTAGGCACGAATCAAACAGTCAGCAGGCAATAATCATGGAACTCAGGTGTGAGGAATCATGCTGCTCAGCTGGCAATAATCAAGCAGCTGAGCAGGCAGGAATTACGCAGCACAGCTGGCAATTGTCAAGCAGATGACAGGCAGGAATCGTGCAGCTCAGCTGGCAATTGTCAAGCAGATGAGCAGACAGTAATCACGCAGCTCAGCAGGCCCAGATCACGTGACTGAGCATGCACTGTTCACGTGGCTGATCATACACTGATCACGTGATGATCATGCACTGATCACTTGGATATCATGCACTGATCACGTGGCTGATCATACACTGTTCACGTGTCTGACCATGCACTGATCACGTGGCTGATCATACACTGCTCACGTAACTGATCATGCACTGATCACGTGGCTATCATGCACTGATCACGTGGCTGAACATGCACTGTTCACGTGGCTGATCACACACCTGTCACGTGACATATCATGCACTGATCACGTGGCACTCATGCACTGATCACGTGGCTGATCATACTCTGCTCACGTAACTCATGCACACATCACGTGGCTATCATGCACTGCTCACGTGGCTCGTCATGGAATGATCACGTAGCAACCATATACTGGTCACGTGACTGATCATGCACAGATCACGTAAATGATCATGCACTGTTCACGTGACTGATCATGTACTGATCACGTGACTGATCATGCACTGATCACGTGGCTATCATGCTCTGCTCACGTGGCTGATCATGCAACGATCACGTAGCAACCATGTACTGGTCACGTGACTGATCATGCACTGATCACGTAATTGATCCTGCACTGATCACGTGGCTCATCATGCACTGATCACGTGGCTGATCACACATGTATCACGTGACTGATCATGCACTGATCACGTGGCTCTCATGCACTGATCACGTGGCTGTCATGCACTGATCACGTGGATATCATGCACTGATCACGTGGCTGATCACACACGTATCACATGACTGATCATGCACTGATCACGTGGCTATCATGCACTGATCACGTGGCTATCATGCACTGATCACGTGGCTGATCATGCAATGATCACGTAGCTACCATGTACTGGTCACGTGACTGATCATGCACTGATCACGTAATTGATCATGCACTGATCATGTGGCTGATCATGCACTGATCACGTGGCTGATCATACACTGATCACATGACTGATCATGCACTGATCACGTGACTGATCATGCACTGATCACGTGGCTATCATGCACTGATCACGTGGCTGGACATACACTGATCACGTGCCTGATCATGCACTGATCACGTGGCTGATCATGCACTGATCACGTGACTGATCATGCACTGATCACGTGGCTATCATGCACTGCTCACGTGGCTGATCATGCCATGATCACGCAGCTACCATGTACTGGTCACATGACTGATCATGCACTGATCACGTGACTGATCATGCAGTGATCACGTGGCTATCATGAACTACTCACGTGGCTGATCATGCAATGATCATGTAGCTACCATGTACAGGTCACGTGAATGATCATACACCCATCAGGTGACTGATCATGCACTGATCACGTGGCTATCATGCACTGATCACGAGACTGATCATGCACTGTTCACGTCTATATCATGCACTGATCACATGACTGCCCGTGCACTGATCACGTGGATGATCATACACTAATCTTGTGACAGATCATGCACTGATCACGTGGCTGATCATGCACTGATACCGTGACTGAGCATGGACTGATCACATGACTATCATGTAGTGATCACGTGACTTAATGGCGCTGATCATGTGACTGATCATGCGCTGATCATGTTTGCTATCATACACTGATCATGTGCCTCTGGAGGCAATAAACAAAGAGCTGAGTAGGCACGAATCAAACAGTCAGCAGGCAATAATCATGGAACTCAGGTGTGAGGAATCATGCTGCTCAGCTGGCAATAATCAAGCAGCTGAGCAGGCAGGAATTACGCAGCACAGCTGGCAATTGTCAAGCAGATGACAGGCAGGAATCGTGCAGCTCAGCTGGCAATTGTCAAGCAGATGAGCAGACAGTAATCACGCAGCTCAGCAGGCCCAGATCACGTGACTGAGCATGCACTGTTCACGTGGCTGATCATACACTGATCACGTGATGATCATGCACTGATCACTTGGATATCATGCACTGATCACGTGGCTGATCATACACTGTTCACGTGTCTGACCATGCACTGATCACGTGGCTGATCATACACTGCTCACGTAACTGATCATGCACTGATCACGTGGCTATCATGCACTGATCACGTGGCTGAACATGCACTGTTCACGTGGCTGATCACACACCTGTCACGTGACATATCATGCACTGATCACGTGGCACTCATGCACTGATCACGTGGCTGATCATACTCTGCTCACGTAACTCATGCACACATCACGTGGCTATCATGCACTGCTCACGTGGCTCGTCATGGAATGATCACGTAGCAACCATATACTGGTCACGTGACTGATCATGCACTGATCACGTAAATGATCATGCACTGTTCACGTGACTGATCATGTACTGATCACGTGACTGATCATGCACTGATCACGTGGCTATCATGCTCTGCTCACGTGGCTGATCATGCAACGATCACGTAGCAACCATGTACTGGTCACGTGACTGATCATGCACTGATCACGTAATTGATCCTGCACTGATCACGTGGCTCATCATGCACTGATCACGTGGCTGATCACACATGTATCACGTGACTGATCATGCACTGATCACGTGGCTCTCATGCACTGATCACGTGGCTGTCATGCACTGATCACGTGGATATCATGCACTGATCACGTGGCTGATCACACACGTATCACATGACTGATCATGCACTGATCACGTGGCTATCATGCACTGATCACGTGGCTATCATGCACTGATCACGTGGCTGATCATGCAATGATCACGTAGCTACCATGTACTGGTCACGTGACTGATCATGCACTGATCACGTAATTGATCATGCACTGATCATGTGGCTGATCATGCACTGATCACGTGGCTGATCATGCACTGATCACACTGATCATGCACTGATCACGTGGCTATCATGCACTGATCACGTGGCTGACATGCACTGATCACGTGCCTGATCATGCACTGATCACGTGGCTGATCATGCACTGATCACGTGACTGATCATGCACTGATCACGTGTCTGATCATGCACTGATCACGTGGCTATCATGCACTGCTCACGTGGCTGATCATGCCATGATCACGCAGCTACCATGTACTGGTCACATGACTGATCATGCACTGATCACGTGACTGATCATGCAGTGATCACGTGGCTATCATGCACTACTCACGTGGCTGATCATGCAATGATCATGTAGCTACCATGTACAGGTCACGTGAATGATCATACACCCATCAGGTGACTGATCATGCACTGATCACGTGGCTATCATGCACTGATCACGAGACTGATCATGCACTGATCACGTCTATATCATGCACTGATCACATGACTGCCCATGCACTGATCACGTGGATGATCATACACTAATCTTGTGACAGATCATGCACTGATCACGTGGCTGATCATGCACTGATACCGTGACTGAGCATGGACTGATCACATGACTATCATGTAGTGATCACGTGACTTAATGGCGCTGATCATGTGACTGATCATGCGCTGATCATGTTTGCTATCATACACTGATCATGTGCCTCTGGAGGCAATAAACAAAGAGCTGAGTAGGCACGAATCAAACAGTCAGCAGGCAATAATCATGGAACTCAGGTGTGAGGAATCATGCTGCTCAGCTGGCAATAATCAAGCAGCTGAGCAGGCAGGAATTACGCAGCACAGCTGGCAATTGTCAAGCAGATGACAGGCAGGAATCGTGCAGCTCAGCTGGCAATTGTCAAGCAGATGAGCAGACAGTAATCACGCAGCTCAGCAGGCCCAGATCACGTGACTGAGCATGCACTGTTCACGTGGCTGATCATACACTGATCACGTGATGATCATGCACTGATCACTTGGATATCATGCACTGATCACGTGGCTGATCATACACTGTTCACGTGTCTGACCATGCACTGATCACGTGGCTGATCATACACTGCTCACGTAACTGATCATGCACTGATCACGTGGCTATCATGCACTGATCACGTGGCTGAACATGCACTGTTCACGTGGCTGATCACACACCTGTCACGTGACATATCATGCACTGATCACGTGGCACTCATGCACTGATCACGTGGCTGATCATACTCTGCTCACGTAACTCATGCACACATCACGTGGCTATCATGCACTGCTCACGTGGCTCGTCATGGAATGATCACGTAGCAACCATATACTGGTCACGTGACTGATCATGCAAAGATCACGTAAATGATCATGCACTGTTCACGTGACTGATCATGTACTGATCACGTGACTGATCATGCACTGATCACGTGGCTATCATGCTCTGCTCACGTGGCTGATCATGCAACGATCACGTAGCAACCATGTACTGGTCACGTGACTGATCATGCACTGATCACGTAATTGATCCTGCACTGATCACGTGGCTCATCATGCACTGATCACGTGGCTGATCACACATGTATCACGTGACTGATCATGCACTGATCACGTGGCTCTCATGCACTGATCACGTGGCTGTCATGCACTGATCACGTGGATATCATGCACTGATCACGTGGCTGATCACACACGTATCACATGACTGATCATGCACTGATCACGTGGCTATCATGCACTGATCACGTGGCTATCATGCACTGATCACGTGGCTGATCATGCACTGATCACGTAGCTACCATGCACTGGTCACGTGACTGATCATGCACTGATCACGTAATTGATCATGCACTGATCACGTGGCTGATCATGCACTGATCACGTGGCTGATCATACACTGATCACGTGACTGATCATGCACTGATCACGTGGCTATCATGCACTGATCACGTGGCTGACATACACTGATCACGTGCCTGATCATGCACTGATCACGTGGCTGATCATGCACTGATCACGTGACTGATCATGCACTGATCACGTGTCTGATCATGCACTGATCACGTGGCTATCATGCACTGCTCACGTGGCTGATCATGCCATGATCACGCAGCTACCATGTACTGGTCACATGACTGATCATGCACTGATCACGTGACTGATCATGCACTGATCACGTGGCTATCATGCACTACTCACGTGGCTGATCATGCAATGATCATGTAGCTACCATGTACAGGTCACGTGAATGATCATACACCCATCAGGTGACTGATCATGCACTGATCACGTGGCTATCATGCACTGATCACGAGACTGATCATGCACTGATCACGTCTATATCATGCACTGATCACATGACTGCCATGCACTGATCACGTGGATGATCATACACTAATCTTGTGACAGATCATGCACTGATCACGTGGCTGATCATGCACTGATACCGTGACTGAGCATGGACTGATCACATGACTATCATGTAGTGATCACGTGACTTAATGGCGCTGATCATGTGACTGATCATGCGCTGATCATGTTTGCTATCATACACTGATCATGTGCCTCTGGAGGCAATAAACAAAGAGCTGAGTAGGCACGAATCAAACAGTCAGCAGGCAATAATCATGGAACTCAGGTGTGAGGAATCATGCTGCTCAGCTGGCAATAATCAAGCAGCTGAGCAGGCAGGAATTACGCAGCACAGCTGGCAATTGTCAAGCAGATGACAGGCAGGAATCGTGCAGCTCAGCTGGCAATTGTCAAGCAGATGAGCAGACAGTAATCACGCAGCTCAGCAGGCCCTGATCACGTGACTGAGCATGCACTGTTCACGTGGCTGATCATACACTGATCACGTGATGATCATGCACTGATCACGTGGCTGATCATGCACTGATCACGTGTCTGACCATGCACTGATCACGTGGCTGATCATACACTGCTCACGTAACTGATCATGCACTGATCACGTGGCTATCATGCACTGATCACGTGGCTGAACATGCACTGTTCACGTGGCTGATCACACACCTGTCACGTGACATATCATGCACTGATCACGTGGCACTCATGCACTGATCACGTGGCTGATCATACTCTGCTCACGTAACTCATGCACACATCACGTGGCTATCATGCACTGCTCACGTGGCTGTCATGGAATGATCACGTAGCAACCATATACTGGTCACGTGACTGATCATGCACTGATCACGTAAATGATCATGCACTGATCACGTGACTGATCATGCACTGATCACGTGACTGATCATGCACTGATCACGTGGCTATCATGCACTGATCACGTGGCTGATCATGCACTGATCACGTGGCTATCATGCACTGATCACGTGGCTATCATGCACTGATCACGTGGCTGATCATGCACTGATCACGTGGCTATCATGCACTGATCACGTGACTGATCATGCACTGATCACGTGACTGATCATGCACTGATCACGTGGCTGATCATGCACTGATCACGTGGCTGATCATGCACTGATCACGTGACTGATCATGCACTGATCACGTGACTGATCATGCACTGATCACGTGGCTGATCATGCACTGATCACGTGGCTATCATGCACTGATCACGTGGCTGATCATGCATGATCACGCAGCTATCATGCACTGATCACGTGACTGATCATGCACTGATCACGTGGCTGATCATGCACTGATCACGTAACTGATCATGCACTGATCACGTGGCTATCATGCACTGATCACGTGGCTGATCATGCACTGATCACGTGGCTGATCACACACTGATCACGTGACTATCATGCACTGATCACGTGGCTATCATGCACTGATCACGTGGCTGATCATACACTGATCACGTAACTCATGCACATCACGTGGCTATCATGCACTGATCACGTGGCTGTCATGCAATGATCACGTGCAACCATATACTGGTCACGTGACTGATCATGCACTGATCACGTAAATGATCATGCACTGATCACGTGACTGATCATGCACTGATCACGTGACTGATCATGCACTGATCACGTGGCTATCATGCACTGCTCACGTGGCTGATCATGCACTGATCACGTAGCAACCATGTACTGGTCACGTGACTGATCATGCACTGATCACGTAATTGATCATGCACTGATCACGTGGCTGATCATGCACTGATCACGTGGCTGATCACACATGATCACGTGACTGATCATGCACTGATCACGTGGCTATCATGCACTGATCACGTGGCTGTCATGCACTGATCACGTGGCTGATCACACACTGATCACGTGACTGATCATGCACTGATCACGTGGCTGATCATGCACTGATCACGTGGCTATCATGCACTGATCACGTGGCTGATCATGCACTGATCACGTGGCTATGCACTGATCACGTGACTGATCATGCACTGATCACGTAATTGATCATGCACTGATCACGTGGCTGATCATGCACTGATCACGTGGCTGATCATGCACTGATCACGTGACTGATCATGCACTGATCACGTGACTGATCATGCACTGATCACGTGGCTATCATGCACTGATCACGTGGCTGATCATGCACTGATCACGTGGCTGATCATGCACTGATCACGTGGCTGATCATGCACTGATCACGTGACTGATCATGCACTGATCACGTGACTGATCATGCACTGATCACGTGGCTATCATGCACTGATCACGAGACTGATCATGCACTGATCACGTCTATATCATGCACTGATCACATGACTGCCCATGCACTGATCACGTGGATGATCATACACTAATCATGTGACAGATCATGCACTGATCACGTGGCTGATCATGCACTGATACCGTGACTGAGCATGGACTGATCACATGACTATCATGTAGTGATCACGTGACTTAATGGCGCTGATCATGTGACTGATCATGCACTGATCATGTTTGCTATCATACACTGATCATGTGCCTCTGGAGGCAATAAACAAAGAGCTGAGTAGGCACGAATCAAACAGTCAGCAGGCAATAATCATGGAACTCAGGTGTGAGGAATCATGCTGCTCAGCTGGCAATAATCAAGCAGCTGAGCAGGCAGGAATTACGCAGCACAGCTGGCAATTGTCAAGCAGATGACAGGCAGGAATCGTGCAGCTCAGCTGGCAATTGTCAAGCAGATGAGCAGACAGTAATCACGCAGCTCAGCAGGCCCAGATCACGTGACTGAGCATGCACTGTTCACGTGGCTGATCATACACTGATCACGTGATGATCATGCACTGATCACTTGGATATCATGCACTGATCACGTGGCTGATCATACACTGTTCACGTGTCTGACCATGCACTGATCACGTGGCTGATCATACACTGCTCACGTAACTGATCATGCACTGATCACGTGGCTATCATGCACTGATCACGTGGCTGAACATGCACTGTTCACGTGGCTGATCACACACCTGTCACGTGACATATCATGCACTGATCACGTGGCACTCATGCACTGATCACGTGGCTGATCATACTCTGCTCACGTAACTCATGCACACATCACGTGGCTATCATGCACTGCTCACGTGGCTCGTCATGGAATGATCACGTAGCAACCATATACTGGTCACGTGACTGATCATGCACAGATCACGTAAATGATCATGCACTGTTCACGTGACTGATCATGTACTGATCACGTGACTGATCATGCACTGATCACGTGGCTATCATGCTCTGCTCACGTGGCTGATCATGCAACGATCACGTAGCAACCATGTACTGGTCACGTGACTGATCATGCACTGATCACGTAATTGATCCTGCACTGATCACGTGGCTCATCATGCACTGATCACGTGGCTGATCACACATGATCACGTGACTGATCATGCACTGATCACGTGGCTCTCATGCACTGATCACGTGGCTGTCATGCACTGATCACGTGGATATCATGCACTGATCACGTGGCTGATCACACACGTATCACATGACTGATCATGCACTGATCACGTGGCTATCATGCACTGATCACGTGGCTATCATGCACTGATCACGTGGCTGATCATGCACTGATCACGTAGCTACCATGTACTGATCACGTGACTGATCATGCACTGATCACGTAATTGATCATGCACTGATCATGTGGCTGATCATGCACTGATCACGTGGCTGATCATACACTGATCACGTGACTGATCATGCACTGATCACGTGGCTATCATGCACTGATCACGTGGCTGACATGCACTGATCACGTGCCTGATCATGCACTGATCACGTGGCTGATCATGCACTGATCACGTGACTGATCATGCACTGATCACGTGTCTGATCATGCACTGATCACGTGGCTATCATGCACTGCTCACGTGGCTGATCATGCCATGATCACGCAGCTACCATGTACTGGTCACATGACTGATCATGCACTGATCACGTGACTGATCATGCACTGATCACGTGGCTATCATGCACTACTCACGTGGCTGATCATGCAATGATCATGTAGCTACCATGTACAGGTCACGTGAATGATCATACACCCATCAGGTGACTGATCATGCACTGATCACGTGGCTATCATGCACTGATCACGAGACTGATCATGCACTGATCACGTCTATATCATGCACTGATCACATGACTGCCCATGCACTGATCACGTGGATGATCATACACTAATCTTGTGACAGATCATGCACTGATCACGTGGCTGATCATGCACTGATACCGTGACTGAGCATGGACTGATCACATGACTATCATGTAGTGATCACGTGACTTAATGGCGCTGATCATGTGACTGATCATGCGCTGATCATGTTTGCTATCATACACTGATCATGTGCCTCTGGAGGCAATAAACAAAGAGCTGAGTAGGCACGAATCAAACAGTCAGCAGGCAATAATCATGGAACTCAGGTGTGAGGAATCATGCTGCTCAGCTGGCAATAATCAAGCAGCTGAGCAGGCAGGAATTACGCAGCACAGCTGGCAATTGTCAAGCAGATGACAGGCAGGAATCGTGCAGCTCAGCTGGCAATTGTCAAGCAGATGAGCAGACAGTAATCACGCAGCTCAGCAGGCCCAGATCACGTGACTGAGCATGCACTGTTCACGTGGCTGATCATACACTGATCACGTGATGATCATGCACTGATCACGTGGCTGATCATGCACTGATCACGTGTCTGACCATGCACTGATCACGTGGCTGATCATACACTGATCACGTAACTGATCATGCACTGATCACGTGGCTATCATGCACTGATCACGTGGCTGATCATGCACTGTTCACGTGGCTGATCACACACCTGTCACGTGACATATCATGCACTGATCACGTGGCACTCATGCACTGATCACGTGGCTGATCATACACTGCTCACGTAACTCATGCACACATCACGTGGCTATCATGCACTGCTCACGTGGCTGTCATGGAATGATCACGTAGCAACCATATACTGGTCACGTGACTGATCATGCACTGATCACGTAAATGATCATGCACTGATCACGTGACTGATCATGCACTGATCACGTGACTGATCATGCACTGATCACGTGGCTATCATGCACTGATCACGTGGCTGATCATGCACTGATCACGTGGCTGATCATGCACTGATCACGTGGCTGATCATGCACTGATCACGTGGCTGATCATGCACTGATCACGTGGCTATCATGCACTGATCACGTGGCTGATCATGCACTGATCACGTGACTGATCATGCACTGATCACGTGGCTGATCATGCACTGATCACGTGGCTGATCATGCACTGATCACGTGGCTGATCATGCACTGATCACGTGACTGATCATGCACTGATCACGTGGCTGATCATGCACTGATCACGTGGCTATCATGCACTGATCACGTGGCTGATCATGCATGATCACGGCTATCATGCACTGGTCACGTGACTGATCATGCACTGATCACGTGGCTGATCATGCACTGATCACGTGACTGATCATGCACTGATCACGTGGCTATCATGCACTGATCACGTGGCTGATCATGCACTGATCACGTGGCTGATCATGCACTGATCACGTGACTATCATGCACTGATCACGTGGCTCTCATGCACTGATCACGTGGCTGATCATACACTGATCACGTAACTCATGCACACATCACGTGGCTATCATGCACTGATCACGTGGCTGTCATGCAATGATCACGTAGCAACCATATACTGATCACGTGACTGATCATGCACTGATCACGTGAATGATCATGCACTGATCACGTGACTGATCATGCACTGATCACGTGACTGATCATGCACTGATCACGTGGCTATCATGCACTGATCACGTGGCTGATCATGCACTGATCACGTAGCAACCATGTACTGGTCACGTGACTGATCATGCACTGATCACGTAATTGATCATGCACTGATCACGTGGCTGATCATGCACTGATCACGTGGCTGATCATGCACTGATCACGTGACTGATCATGCACTGATCACGTGGCTATCATGCACTGATCACGTGGCTGATCATGCACTGATCACGTGGCTGATCACACACTGATCACGTGACTGATCATGCACTGATCACGTGGCTATCATGCACTGATCACGTGGCTATCATGCACTGATCACGTGGCTGATCATGCACTGATCACGTAGCTATCATGCACTGATCACGTGACTGATCATGCACTGATCACGTGATTGATCATGCACTGATCACGTGGCTGATCATGCACTGATCACGTGGCTGATCATGCACTGATCACGTGACTGATCATGCACTGATCACGTGACTGATCATGCACTGATCACGTGGCTATCATGCACTGATCACGTGGCTGATCATGCACTGATCACGTGCTGATCATGCACTGATCACGTGGCTGATCATGCACTGATCACGTGGCTGATCATGCACTGATCACGTGGCTGATCATGCACTGATCACGTGACTGATCATGCACTGATCACGTCTATATCATGCACTGATCACATGACTGCCCATGCACTGATCACGTGGATGATCATACACTAATCATGTGACAGATCATGCACTGATCACGTGGCTGATCATGCACTGATACCGTGACTGAGCATGGACTGATCACATGACTATCATGTAGTGATCACGTGACTTAATGGCGCTGATCATGTGACTGATCATGCACTGATCATGTTTGCTATCATACACTGATCATGTGCCTCTGGAGGCAATAAACAAAGAGCTGAGTAGGCACGAATCAAACAGTCAGCAGGCAATAATCATGGAACTCAGCTGTGAGGAATCATGCTGCTCAGCTGGCAATAATCAAGCAGCTGAGCAGGCAGGAATTACGCAGCACAGCTGGCAATTGTCAAGCAGATGACAGGCAGGAATCGTGCAGCTCAGCTGGCAATTGTCAAGCAGATGAGCAGACAGTAATCACGCAGCTCAGCAGGCCCAGATCACGTGACTGAGCATGCACTGTTCACGTGGCTGATCATACACTGATCACGTGATGATCATGCACTGATCACTTGGATATCATGCACTGATCACGTGGCTGATCATACACTGTTCACGTGTCTGACCATGCACTGATCACGTGGCTGATCATACACTGCTCACGTAACTGATCATGCACTGATCACGTGGCTATCATGCACTGATCACGTGGCTGAACATGCACTGTTCACGTGGCTGATCACACACCTGTCACGTGACATATCATGCACTGATCACGTGGCACTCATGCACTGATCACGTGGCTGATCATACTCTGCTCACGTAACTCATGCACACATCACGTGGCTATCATGCACTGCTCACGTGGCTGTCATGGAATGATCACGTAGCTACCATATACTGGTCACGTGACTGATCATGCACAGATCACGTAAATGATCATGCACTGTTCACGTGACTGATCATGTACTGATCACGTGACTGATCATGCACTGATCACGTGGCTATCATGCACTGCTCACGTGGCTGATCATGCAACGATCACGTAGCAACCATGTACTGGTCACGTGACTGATCATGCACTGATCACGTAATTGATCATGCACTGATCACGTGGCTCATCATGCACTGATCACGTGGCTGATCACACATGTATCACGTGACTGATCATGCACTGATCACGTGGCTCTCATGCACTGATCACGTGGCTGATCATGCACTGATCACGTGGATATCATGCACTGATCACGTGGCTGATCACACACGTATCACATGACTGATCATGCACTGATCACGTGGCTATCATGCACTGATCACGTGGCTATCATGCACTGATCACGTGGCTGATCATGCACTGATCACGTGGCTGATCACACACTGTCACGTGACTATCATGCACTGATCACGTGGCACTCATGCACTGATCACGTGGCTGATCATACACTGATCACGTAACTCATGCACACATCACGTGGCTATCATGCACTGATCACGTGGCTGTCATGCAATGATCACGTAGCAACCATATACTGGTCACGTGACTGATCATGCACTGATCACGTAAATGATCATGCACTGATCACGTGACTGATCATGCACTGATCACGTGACTGATCATGCACTGATCACGTGGCTATCATGCACTGCTCACGTGGCTGATCATGCACGATCACGTAGCAACCATGTACTGGTCACGTGACTGATCATGCACTGATCACGTAATTGATCATGCACTGATCACGTGGCTGATCATGCACTGATCACGTGGCTGATCACACATGATCACGTGACTGATCATGCACTGATCACGTGGCTATCATGCACTGATCACGTGGCTGTCATGCACTGATCACGTGGATATCATGCACTGATCACGTGGCTGATCACACACGATCACATGACTGATCATGCACTGATCACGTGGCTATCATGCACTGATCACGTGGCTATCATGCACTGATCACGTGGCTGATCATGCACTGATCACGTAGCTACCATGCACTGATCACGTGACTGATCATGCACTGATCACGTAATTGATCATGCACTGATCACGTGGCTGATCATGCACTGATCACGTGGCTGATCATGCACTGATCACGTGACTGATCATGCACTGATCACGTGGCTATCATGCACTGATCACGTGGCTGATCATGCACTGATCACGTGCCTGATCATGCACTGATCACGTGGCTGATCATGCACTGATCACGTGACTGATCATGCACTGATCACGTGTCTGATCATGCACTGATCACGTGGCTATCATGCACTGCTCACGTGGCTGATCATGCCATGATCACGCAGCTACCATGTACTGGTCACATGACTGATCATGCACTGATCACGTGACTGATCATGCACTGATCACGTGGCTATCATGCACTACTCACGTGGCTGATCATGCAATGATCATGTAGCTACCATGTACAGGTCACGTGAATGATCATACACCCATCAGGTGACTGATCATGCACTGATCACGTGGCTATCATGCACTGATCACGAGACTGATCATGCACTGATCACGTCTATATCATGCACTGATCACATGACTGCCCATGCACTGATCACGTGGATGATCATACACTAATCTTGTGACAGATCATGCACTGATCACGTGGCTGATCATGCACTGATACCGTGACTGAGCATGGACTGATCACATGACTATCATGTAGTGATCACGTGACTTAATGGCGCTGATCATGTGACTGATCATGCGCTGATCATGTTTGCTATCATACACTGATCATGTGCCTCTGGAGGCAATAAACAAAGAGCTGAGTAGGCACGAATCAAACAGTCAGCAGGCAATAATCATGGAACTCAGGTGTGAGGAATCATGCTGCTCAGCTGGCAATAATCAAGCAGCTGAGCAGGCAGGAATTACGCAGCACAGCTGGCAATTGTCAAGCAGATGACAGGCAGGAATCGTGCAGCTCAGCTGGCAATTGTCAAGCAGATGAGCAGACAGTAATCACGCAGCTCAGCAGGCCCAGATCACGTGACTGAGCATGCACTGTTCACGTGGCTGATCATACACTGATCACGTGATGATCATGCACTGATCACGTGGCTGATCATGCACTGTTCACGTGTCTGACCATGCACTGATCACGTGGCTGATCATACACTGCTCACGTAACTGATCATGCACTGATCACGTGGCTATCATGCACTGATCACGTGGCTGAACATGCACTGTTCACGTGGCTGATCACACACTGTCACGTGACATATCATGCACTGATCACGTGGCACTCATGCACTGATCACGTGGCTGATCATACTCTGCTCACGTAACTCATGCACACATCACGTGGCTATCATGCACTGCTCACGTGGCTCGTCATGGAATGATCACGTAGCAACCATATACTGGTCACGTGACTGATCATGCACTGATCACGTAAATGATCATGCACTGATCACGTGACTGATCATGCACTGATCACGTGACTGATCATGCACTGATCACGTGGCTATCATGCACTGCTCACGTGGCTGATCATGCACTGATCACGTGGCTATCATGCACTGATCACGTGGCTGATCATGCACTGATCACGTGGCTGATCATGCACTGATCACGTGGCTATCATGCACTGATCACGTGGCTGATCATGCACTGATCACGTGACTGATCATGCACTGATCACGTGGCTGATCATGCACTGATCACGTGGCTGATCATGCACTGATCACGTGACTGATCATGCACTGATCACGTGACTGATCATGCACTGATCACGTGGCTGATCATGCACTGATCACGTGGCTATCATGCACTGATCACGTGGCTGATCATGCATGATCACGTAGCTATCATGCACTGATCACGTGACTGATCATGCACTGATCACGTGGCTGATCATGCACTGATCACGTGACTGATCATGCACTGATCACGTGGCTATCATGCACTGATCACGTGGCTGATCATGCACTGATCACGTGGCTGATCACACACTGATCACGTGACTATCATGCACTGATCACGTGGCTCTCATGCACTGATCACGTGGCTGATCATACACTGATCACGTAACTCATGCACTCATCACGTGGCTATCATGCACTGATCACGTGGCTGTCATGCAATGATCACGTAGCTACCATATACTGGTCACGTGACTGATCATGCACTGATCACGTAAATGATCATGCACTGATCACGTGACTGATCATGCACTGATCACGTGACTGATCATGCACTGATCACGTGGCTATCATGCACTGCTCACGTGGCTGATCATGCAATGATCACGTAGCAACCATGTACTGGTCACGTGACTGATCATGCACTGATCACGTAATTGATCATGCACTGATCACGTGGCTCATCATGCACTGATCACGTGGCTGATCACACATGATCACGTGACTGATCATGCACTGATCACGTGGCTATCATGCACTGATCACGTGGCTGATCATGCACTGATCACGTGGATATCATGCACTGATCACGTGGCTGATCATGCACGTATCACGTGACTGATCATGCACTGATCACGTGGCTATCATGCACTGATCACGTGGCTATCATGCACTGATCACGTGGCTGATCATGCACTGATCACGTGCTATCATGCACTGATCACGTGACTGATCATGCACTGATCACGTAATTGATCATGCACTGATCACGTGGCTGATCATGCACTGATCACGTGGCTGATCATGCACTGATCACGTGACTGATCATGCACTGATCACGTGACTGATCATGCACTGATCACGTGGCTATCATGCACTGATCACGTGGCTGATCATGCACTGATCACGTGACTGATCATGCACTGATCACGTGGCTGATCATGCACTGATCACGTGACTGATCATGCACTGATCACGTGGCTATCATGCACTGATCACGTGGCTGATCATGCACTGATCACGTGCTACCATGCACTGATCACGTGACTGATCATGCACTGATCACGTGACTGATCATGCACTGATCACGTGGCTATCATGCACTGATCACGTGGCTGATCATGCACTGATCACGTGGCTGATCACACACCTGTCACGTGACATATCATGCACTGATCACGTGGCACTCATGCACTGATCACGTGGCTGATCATACTCTGCTCACGTAACTCATGCACACATCACGTGGCTATCATGCACTGCTCACGTGGCTCGTCATGGAATGATCACGTAGCAACCATATACTGGTCACGTGACTGATCATGCAAAGATCACGTAAATGATCATGCACTGTTCACGTGACTGATCATGCACTGATCACGTGACTGATCATGCACTGATCACGTGGCTATCATGCACTGCTCACGTGGCTGATCATGCAACGATCACGTAGCAACCATGTACTGGTCACGTGACTGATCATGCACTGATCACGTAATTGATCATGCACTGATCACGTGGCTCATCATGCACTGATCACGTGGCTGATCACACATGTATCACGTGACTGATCATGCACTGATCACGTGGCTCTCATGCACTGATCACGTGGCTGTCATGCACTGATCACGTGGATATCATGCACTGATCACGTGGCTGATCACACACGTATCACATGACTGATCATGCACTGATCACGTGGCTATCATGCACTGATCACGTGGCTATCATGCACTGATCACGTGGCTGATCATGCAATGATCACGTAGCTACCATGTACTGGTCACGTGACTGATCATGCACTGATCACGTAATTGATCATGCACTGATCACGTGGCTGATCATGCACTGATCACGTGGCTGATCATACACTGATCACATAACTGATCATGCACTGATCACGTGACTGATCATGCACTGATCACGTGGCTATCATGCACTGATCACGTGGCTGACATACACTGATCACGTGCCTGGTCATGCACTGATCACGTGGCTGATCATGCACTGATCACGTGACTGATCATGCACTGATCACGTGTCTGATCATGCACTGATCACGTGGCTATCATGCACTGATCACGTGGCTGATCATGCCATGATCACGCAGCTACCATGTACTGGTCACATGACTGATCATGCACTGATCACGTGACTGATCATGCAGTGATCACGTGGCTATCATGCACTACTCACGTGGCTGATCATGCAATGATCATGTAGCTACCATGTACAGGTCACGTGAATGATCATACACCCATCAGGTGACTGATCATGCACTGATCACGTGGCTATCATGCACTGATCACGAGACTGATCATGCACTGATCACGTCTATATCATGCACTGATCACATGACTGCCCATGCACTGATCACGTGGATGATCATACACTAATCTTGTGACAGATCATGCACTGATCACGTGGCTGATCATGCACTGATACCGTGACTGAGCATGGACTGATCACATGACTATCATGTAGTGATCACGTGACTTAATGGCGCTGATCATGTGACTGATCATGCGCTGATCATGTTTGCTATCATACACTGATCATGTGCCTCTGGAGGCAATAAACAAAGAGCTGAGTAGGCACGAATCAAACAGTCAGCAGGCAATAATCATGGAACTCAGGTGTGAGGAATCATGCTGCTCAGCTGGCAATAATCAAGCAGCTGAGCAGGCAGGAATTACGCAGCACAGCTGGCAATTGTCAAGCAGATGACAGGCAGGAATCGTGCAGCTCAGCTGGCAATTGTCAAGCAGATGAGCAGACAGTAATCACGCAGCTCAGCAGGCCCAGATCACGTGACTGAGCATGCACTGTTCACGTGGCTGATCATACACTGATCACGTGATGATCATGCACTGATCACTTGGATATCATGCACTGATCACGTGGCTGATCATACACTGTTCACGTGTCTGACCATGCACTGATCACGTGGCTGATCATACACTGCTCACGTAACTGATCATGCACTGATCACGTGGCTATCATGCACTGATCACGTGGCTGAACATGCACTGTTCACGTGGCTGATCACACACCTGTCACGTGACATATCCTGCACTGATCACGTGGCACTCATGCACTGATCACGTGGCTGATCATACTCTGCTCACGTAACTCATGCACACATCACGTGGCTATCATGCACTGCTCACGTGGCTCGTCATGGAATGATTACGTAGCAACCATATACTGGTCACGTGACTGATCATGCAAAGATCACGTAAATGATCATGCACTGTTCACGTGACTGATCATGTACTGATCACGTGACTGATCATGCACTGATCACGTAACTGATCATGCACTGATCACGTGGCTGATCATGCACTGATCACGTGGCTGATCACACATGATCACGTGACTGATCATGCACTGATCACGTGGCTCTCATGCACTGATCACGTGGCTGATCATGCACTGATCACGTGGATATCATGCACTGATCACGTGGCTGATCACACACGTATCACATGACTGATCATGCACTGATCACGTGGCTATCATGCACTGATCACGTGGCTATCATGCACTGATCACGTGGCTGATCATGCAATGATCACGTAGCTACCATGTACTGGTCACGTGACTGATCATGCACTGATCACGTAATTGATCATGCACTGATCACGTGGCTGATCATGCACTGATCACGTGGCTGATCATACACTGATCACGTAACTGATCATGCACTGATCACGTGGCTATCATGCACTGATCACGTGGCTGACATACACTGATCACGTGCCTGATCATGCACTGATCACGTGGCTGATCATGCACTGATCACGTGACTGATCATGCACTGATCACGTGTCTGATCATGCACTGATCACGTGGCTATCATGCACTGCTCACGTGGCTGATCATGCGATGATCACGCAGCTACCATGTACTGGTCACATGACTGATCATGCACTGATCACGTGACTGATCATGCAGTGATCACGTGGCTATCATGCACTACTCACGTGGCTGATCATGCAATGATCATGTAGCTACCATGTACAGGTCACGTGAATGATCATACACCCATCAGGTGACTGATCATGCACTGATCACGTGGCTATCATGCACTGTTCACGAGACTGATCATGCACTGATCACGTCTATATCATGCACTGATCACATGACTGCCCATGCACTGATCACGTGGATGATCATACACTAATCTTGTGACAGATCATGCACTGATCACGTGGCTGATCATGCACTGATACCGTGACTGAGCATGGACTGATCACATGACTATCATGTAGTGATCACGTGACTTAATGGCGCTGATCATGTGACTGATCATGCGCTGATCATGTTTGCTATCATACACTGATCATGTGCCTCTGGAGGCAATAAAAAAAGAGCTGAGTAGGCACGAATCAAACAGTCAGCAGGCAATAATCATGGAACTCAGGTGTGAGGAATCATGCTGCTCAGCTGGCAATAATCAAGCAGCTGAGCAGGCAGGAATTACGCAGCACAGCTGGCAATTGTCAAGCAGATGACAGGCAGGAATCGTGCAGCTCAGCTGGCAATTGTCAAGCAGATGAGCAGACAGTAATCACGCAGCTCAGCAGGCCCAGATCACGTGACTGAGCATGCACTGTTCACGTGGCTGATCATACACTGATCACGTGATGATCATGCACTGATCACGTGGCTGATCATACACTGTTCACGTGTCTGACCATGCACTGATCACGTGGCTGATCATACACTGCTCACGTAACTGATCATGCACTGATCACGTGGCTATCATGCACTGATCACGTGGCTGAACATGCACTGTTCACGTGGCTGATCACACACCTGTCACGTGACATATCCTGCACTGATCACGTGGCACTCATGCACTGATCACGTGGCTGATCATACTCTGCTCACGTAACTCATGCACACATCACGTGGCTATCATGCACTGCTCACGTGGCTCGTCATGGAATGATCACGTAGCAACCATATACTGGTCACGTGACTGATCATGCACTGATCACGTAAATGATCATGCACTGTTCACGTGACTGATCATGTACTGATCACGTGACTGATCATGCACTGATCACGTGGCTATCATGCACTGATCACGTGGCTGATCATGCACTGATCACGTGGCTGATCATGCACTGATCACGTGGCTGATCATGCACTGATCACGTGGCTGATCATGCACTGATCACGTGGCTATCATGCACTGATCACGTGACTGATCATGCACTGATCACGTGGCTGATCATGCACTGATCACGTGACTGATCATGCACTGATCACGTGGCTATCATGCACTGATCACGTGGCTGATCATGCACTGATCACGTGGCTGATCACACAACTGTCACGTGACTATCATGCACTGATCACGTGGCTATCATGCACTGATCACGTGGCTGATCATACACTGATCACGTAACTCATGCACACATCACGTGGCTATCATGCACTGCTCACGTGGCTGTCATGGAATGATCACGTAGCAACCATATACTGGTCACGTGACTGATCATGCACTGATCACGTAACTGATCATGCACTGATCACGTGACTGATCATGCACTGATCACGTGACTGATCATGCACTGATCACGTGGCTATCATGCACTGATCACGTGGCTGATCATGCACTGATCACGTAGCAACCATGCACTGGTCACGTGACTGATCATGCACTGATCACGTAATTGATCATGCACTGATCACGTGGCTCATCATGCACTGATCACGTGGCTGATCACACATGATCACGTGACTGATCATGCACTGATCACGTGGCTATCATGCACTGATCACGTGGCTGTCATGCACTGATCACGTGGCTGATCACACACTATCACATGACTGATCATGCACTGATCACGTGGCTATCATGCACTGATCACGTGGCTATCATGCACTGATCACGTGGCTGATCATGCACTGATCACGTAGCTACCATGTACTGATCACGTGACTGATCATGCACTGATCACGTAATTGATCATGCACTGATCACGTGGCTGATCATGCACTGATCACGTGGCTGATCATGCACTGATCACGTGACTGATCATGCACTGATCACGTGACTGATCATGCACTGATCACGTGGCTATCATGCACTGATCACGTGGCTGATCATACACTGATCACGTGCCTGATCATGCACTGATCACGTGGCTGATCATGCACTGATCACGTGACTGATCATGCACTGATCACGTGTCTGATCATGCACTGATCACGTGGCTATCATGCACTGCTCACGTGGCTGATCATGCATGATCACGCAGCTACCATGTACTGGTCACATGACTGATCATGCACTGATCACGTGACTGATCATGCACTGATCACGTGGCTATCATGCACTACTCACGTGGCTGATCATGCAATGATCATGTAGCTACCATGTACAGGTCACGTGAATGATCATACACCCATCAGGTGACTGATCATGCACTGATCACGTGGCTATCATGCACTGATCACGAGACTGATCATGCACTGATCACGTCTATATCATGCACTGATCACATGACTGCCCATGCACTGATCACGTGGATGATCATACACTAATCTTGTGACAGATCATGCACTGATCACGTGGCTGATCATGCACTGATACCGTGACTGAGCATGGACTGATCACATGACTATCATGTAGTGATCACGTGACTTAATGGCGCTGATCATGTGACTGATCATGCGCTGATCATGTTTGCTATCATACACTGATCATGTGCCTCTGGAGGCAATAAACAAAGAGCTGAGTAGGCACGAATCAAACAGTCAGCAGGCAATAATCATGGAACTCAGGTGTGAGGAATCATGCTGCTCAGCTGGCAATAATCAAGCAGCTGAGCAGGCAGGAATTACGCAGCACAGCTGGCAATTGTCAAGCAGATGACAGGCAGGAATCGTGCAGCTCAGCTGGCAATTGTCAAGCAGATGAGCAGACAGTAATCACGCAGCTCAGCAGGCCCTGATCACGTGACTGAGCATGCACTGTTCACGTGGCTGATCATACACTGATCACGTGATGATCATGCACTGATCACGTGGCTGATCATGCACTGATCACGTGTCTGACCATGCACTGATCACGTGGCTGATCATACACTGCTCACGTAACTGATCATGCACTGATCACGTGGCTATCATGCACTGATCACGTGGCTGAACATGCACTGATCACGTGGCTGATCACACACTGTCACGTGACATATCATGCACTGATCACGTGGCACTCATGCACTGATCACGTGGCTGATCATACACTGCTCACGTAACTCATGCACACATCACGTGGCTATCATGCACTGCTCACGTGGCTCGTCATGGACTGATCACGTAGCAACCATATACTGGTCACGTGACTGATCATGCACTGATCACGTAAATGATCATGCACTGATCACGTGACTGATCATGTACTGATCACGTGACTGATCATGCACTGATCACGTGGCTATCATGCACTGATCACGTGGCTGATCATGCACTGATCACGTGGCTATCATGCACTGATCACGTGGCTGATCATGCACTGATCACGTGGCTGATCATGCACTGATCACGTGGCTATCATGCACTGATCACGTGGCTGATCATGCACTGATCACGTGATTGATCATGCACTGATCACGTGGCTGATCATGCACTGATCACGTGGCTGATCATGCACTGATCACGTGGCTGATCATGCACTGATCACGTGACTGATCATGCACTGATCACGTGGCTGATCATGCACTGATCACGTGGCTATCATGCACTGATCACGTGGCTGATCATGCATGATCACGTGGCTACCATGCACTGGTCACATGACTGATCATGCACTGATCACGTGGCTGATCATGCACTGATCACGTAACTGATCATGCACTGATCACGTGGCTATCATGCACTGATCACGTGGCTGATCATGCACTGATCACGTGGCTGATCACACACTGTCACGTGACATATCATGCACTGATCACGTGGCTCTCATGCACTGATCACGTGGCTGATCATACTCTGATCACGTAACTCATGCACACATCACGTGGCTATCATGCACTGCTCACGTGGCTGTCATGGAATGATCACGTAGCAACCATATACTGGTCACGTGACTGATCATGCACTGATCACGTAAATGATCATGCACTGATCACGTGACTGATCATGCACTGATCACGTGACTGATCATGCACTGATCACGTGGCTATCATGCACTGCTCACGTGGCTGATCATGCACGATCACGTAGCAACCATGTACTGGTCACGTGACTGATCATGCACTGATCACGTAATTGATCATGCACTGATCACGTGGCTCATCATGCACTGATCACGTGGCTGATCACACATGATCACGTGACTGATCATGCACTGATCACGTGGCTATCATGCACTGATCACGTGGCTGTCATGCACTGATCACGTGGATATCATGCACTGATCACGTGGCTGATCACACACTATCACATGACTGATCATGCACTGATCACGTGGCTATCATGCACTGATCACGTGGCTATCATGCACTGATCACGTGGCTGATCATGCACTGATCACGTAGCTACCATGCACTGATCACGTGACTGATCATGCACTGATCACGTGGCTGATCATGCACTGATCACGTGGCTGATCATGCACTGATCACGTGGCTGATCATGCACTGATCACGTAACTGATCATGCACTGATCACGTGACTGATCATGCACTGATCACGTGGCTATCATGCACTGATCACGTGGCTGATCATGCACTGATCACGTGACTGATCATGCACTGATCACGTGGCTGATCATGCACTGATCACGTGACTGATCATGCACTGATCACGTGGCTATCATGCACTGATCACGTGGCTGATCATGCACTGATCACGCAGCTACCATGCACTGATCACATGACTGATCATGCACTGATCACGTAACTGATCATGCACTGATCACGTGGCTATCATGCACTGATCACGTGGCTGATCATGCACTGATCACGTGGCTGATCACACACCTGTCACGTGACATATCATGCACTGATCACGTGGCACTCATGCACTGATCACGTGGCTGATCATACACTGCTCACGTAACTCATGCACACATCACGTGGCTATCATGCACTGCTCACGTGGCTGTCATGGAATGATCACGTAGCAACCATATACTGGTCACGTGACTGATCATGCACTGATCACGTAAATGATCATGCACTGTTCACGTGACTGATCATGCACTGATCACGTGACTGATCATGCACTGATCACGTGGCTATCATGCACTGCTCACGTGGCTGATCATGCACGATCACGTAGCAACCATGTACTGGTCACGTGACTGATCATGCACTGATCACGTAATTGATCATGCACTGATCACGTGGCTCATCATGCACTGATCACGTGGCTGATCACACATGTATCACGTGACTGATCATGCACTGATCACGTGGCTCTCATGCACTGATCACGTGGCTGTCATGCACTGATCACGTGGATATCATGCACTGATCACGTGGCTGATCACACACGTATCACATGACTGATCATGCACTGATCACGTGGCTATCATGCACTGATCACGTGGCTATCATGCACTGATCACGTGGCTGATCATGCAATGATCACGTAGCTACATGTACTGTCACGTGACTGATCATGCACTGATCACGTAATTGATCATGCACTGATCACGTGGCTGATCATGCACTGATCACGTGGCTGATCATGCACTGATCACGTAACTGATCATGCACTGATCACGTGACTGATCATGCACTGATCACGTGGCTATCATGCACTGATCACGTGGCTGACATACACTGATCACGTGCCTGGTCATGCACTGATCACGTGGCTGATCATGCACTGATCACGTGACTGATCATGCACTGATCACGTGTCTGATCATGCACTGATCACGTGGCTATCATGCACTGCTCACGTGGCTGATCATGCCATGATCACGCAGCTACCATGTACTGGTCACATGACTGATCATGCACTGATCACGTGACTGATCATGCAGTGATCACGTGGCTATCATGCACTACTCACGTGGCTGATCATGCAATGATCATGTAGCTACCATGTACAGGTCACGTGAATGATCATACACCCATCAGGTGACTGATCATGCACTGATCACGTGGCTATCATGCACTGATCACGAGACTGATCATGCACTCTTCACGTCTATATCATGCACTGATCACATGACATGACACACGTATGATCTTGTGACAGATCATGCACTGATCACGTGGCTGATCATGCACTGATACCGTGACTGAGCATGGACTGATCACATGACTATCATGTAGTGATCACGTGACTTAATGGCGCTGATCATGTGACTGATCATGCGCTGATCATGTTTGCTATCATACACTGATCATGTGCCTCTGGAGGCAATAAACAAAGAGCTGAGTAGGCACGAATCAAACAGTCAGCAGGCAATAATCATGGAACTCAGGTGTGAGGAATCATGCTGCTCAGCTGGCAATAATCAAGCAGCTGAGCAGGCAGGAATTACGCAGCACAGCTGGCAATTGTCAAGCAGATGACAGGCAGGAATCGTGCAGCTCAGCTGGCAATTGTCAAGCAGATGAGCAGACAGTAATCACGCAGCTCAGCAGGCCCAGATCACGTGACTGAGCATGCACTGTTCACGTGGCTGATCATACACTGATCACGTGATGATCATGCACTGATCACTTGGATATCATGCACTGATCACGTGGCTGATCATACACTGTTCACGTGTCTGACCATGCACTGATCACGTGGCTGATCATACACTGCTCACGTAACTGATCATGCACTGATCACGTGGCTATCATGCACTGATCACGTGGCTGAACATGCACTGTTCACGTGGCTGATCACACACCTGTCACGTGACATATCCTGCACTGATCACGTGGCACTCATGCACTGATCACGTGGCTGATCATACTCTGCTCACGTAACTCATGCACACATCACGTGGCTATCATGCACTGCTCACGTGGCTCGTCATGGAATGATTACGTAGCAACCATATACTGGTCACGTGACTGATCATGCACTGATCACGTAAATGATCATGCACTGTTCACGTGACTGATCATGTACTGATCACGTGACTGATCATGCACTGATCACGTAACTGATCATGCACTGATCACGTGGCTGATCATGCACTGATCACGTGGCTGATCACACATGTATCACGTGACTGATCATGCACTGATCACGTGGCTCTCATGCACTGATCACGTGGCTGTCATGCACTGATCACGTGGCTATCATGCACTGATCACGTGGCTGATCACACACGTATCACATGACTGATCATGCACTGATCACGTGGCTATCATGCACTGATCACGTGGCTATCATGCACTGATCACGTGGCTGATCATGCAATGATCACGTAGCTACCATGCACTGGTCACGTGACTGATCATGCACTGATCACGTAATTGATCATGCACTGATCACGTGGCTGATCATGCACTGATCACGTGGCTGATCATGCACTGATCACGTAACTGATCATGCACTGATCACGTGGCTATCATGCACTGATCACGTGGCTGACATACACTGATCACGTGCCTGATCATGCACTGATCACGTGGCTGATCATGCACTGATCACGTGACTGATCATGCACTGATCACGTGTCTGATCATGCACTGATCACGTGGCTATCATGCACTGCTCACGTGGCTGATCATGCATGATCACGCAGCTACCATGTACTGGTCACATGACTGATCATGCACTGATCACGTGACTGATCATGCACTGATCACGTGGCTATCATGAACTACTCACGTGGCTGATCATGCAATGATCATGTAGCTACCATGTACAGGTCACGTGAATGATCATACACCCATCAGGTGACTGATCATGCACTGATCACGTGGCTATCATGCACTGATCACGAGACTGATCATGCACTGATCACGTCTATATCATGCACTGATCACATGACTGCCCATGCACTGATCACGTGGATGATCATACACTAATCTTGTGACAGATCATGCACTGATCACGTGGCTGATCATGCACTGATACCGTGACTGAGCATGGACTGATCACATGACTATCATGTAGTGATCACGTGACTTAATGGCGCTGATCATGTGACTGATCATGCGCTGATCATGTTTGCTATCATACACTGATCATGTGCCTCTGGAGGCAATAAACAAAGAGCTGAGTAGGCACGAATCAAACAGTCAGCAGGCAATAATCATGGAACTCAGGTGTGAGGAATCATGCTGCTCAGCTGGCAATAATCAAGCAGCTGAGCAGGCAGGAATTACGCAGCACAGCTGGCAATTGTCAAGCAGATGACAGGCAGGAATCGTGCAGCTCAGCTGGCAATTGTCAAGCAGATGAGCAGACAGTAATCACGCAGCTCAGCAGGCCCTGATCACGTGACTGAGCATGCACTGTTCACGTGGCTGATCATACACTGATCACGTGATGATCATGCACTGATCACGTGGCTGATCATGCACTGATCACGTGTCTGACCATGCACTGATCACGTGGCTGATCATACACTGCTCACGTAACTGATCATGCACTGATCACGTGGCTATCATGCACTGATCACGTGGCTGAACATGCACTGTTCACGTGGCTGATCACACACCTGTCACGTGACATATCCTGCACTGATCACGTGGCACTCATGCACTGATCACGTGGCTGATCATACTCTGCTCACGTAACTCATGCACACATCACGTGGCTATCATGCACTGCTCACGTGGCTGTCATGGAATGATCACGTAGCAACCATATACTGGTCACGTGACTGATCATGCACTGATCACGTAAATGATCATGCACTGATCACGTGACTGATCATGCACTGATCACGTGACTGATCATGCACTGATCACGTGGCTATCATGCACTGATCACGTGGCTGATCATGCACTGATCACGTGGCTGATCATGCACTGATCACGTGGCTATCATGCACTGATCACGTGGCTGATCATGCACTGATCACGCGGCTACCATGCACTGATCACGTGACTGATCATGCACTGATCACGTGGCTGATCATGCACTGATCACGTAACTGATCATGCACTGATCACGTGGCTATCATGCACTGATCACGTGGCTGATCATGCACTGATCACGTGGCTGATCACACACTGATCACGTGACTATCATGCACTGATCACGTGACTCTCATGCACTGATCACGTGGCTGATCATACACTGATCACGTAACTCATGCACACATCACGTGGCTATCATGCACTGATCACGTGGCTGTCATGCAATGATCACGTAGCAACCATATACTGGTCACGTGACTGATCATGCACTGATCACGTAAATGATCATGCACTGATCACGTGACTGATCATGCACTGATCACGTGACTGATCATGCACTGATCACGTGGCTATCATGCACTGATCACGTGGCTGATCATGCACTGATCACGTAGCAACCATGCACTGATCACGTGACTGATCATGCACTGATCACGTAATTGATCATGCACTGATCACGTGGCTGATCATGCACTGATCACGTGGCTGATCACACATGATCACGTGACTGATCATGCACTGATCACGTGGCTATCATGCACTGATCACGTGGCTGTCATGCACTGATCACGTGGCTGATCACACACGTATCACATGACTGATCATGCACTGATCACGTGGCTGATCATGCACTGATCACGTGGCTATCATGCACTGATCACGTGGCTGATCATGCACTGATCACGTAGCTACCATGCACTGATCACGTAACTGATCATGCACTGATCACGTGATTGATCATGCACTGATCACGTGGCTGATCATGCACTGATCACGTGGCTGATCATGCACTGATCACGTAACTGATCATGCACTGATCACGTGACTGATCATGCACTGATCACGTGGCTATCATGCACTGATCACGTGGCTGACATACACTGATCACGTGACTGGTCATGCACTGATCACGTGGCTGATCATGCACTGATCACGTGACTGATCATGCACTGATCACGTGTCTGATCATGCACTGATCACGTGGCTATCATGCACTGCTCACGTGGCTGATCATGCCATGATCACGCAGCTACCATGTACTGGTCACATGACTGATCATGCACTGATCACGTGACTGATCATGCACTGATCACGTGGCTATCATGCACTACTCACGTGGCTGATCATGCAATGATCATGTAGCTACCATGTACAGGTCACGTGAATGATCATACACCCATCAGGTGACTGATCATGCACTGATCACGTGGCTATCATGCACTGATCACGAGACTGATCATGCACTGATCACGTCTATATCATGCACTGATCACATGACTGCCCATGCACTGATCACGTGGATGATCATACACTAATCATGTGACAGATCATGCACTGATCACGTGGCTGATCATGCACTGATACCGTGACTGAGCATGGACTGATCACATGACTATCATGTAGTGATCACGTGACTTAATGGCGCTGATCATGTGACTGATCATGCACTGATCATGTTTGCTATCATACACTGATCATGTGCCTCTGGAGGCAATAAACAAAGAGCTGAGTAGGCACGAATCAAACAGTCAGCAGGCAATAATCATGGAACTCAGGTGTGAGGAATCATGCTGCTCAGCTGGCAATAATCAAGCAGCTGAGCAGGCAGGAATTACGCAGCACAGCTGGCAATTGTCAAGCAGATGACAGGCAGGAATCGTGCAGCTCAGCTGGCAATTGTCAAGCAGATGAGCAGACAGTAATCACGCAGCTCAGCAGGCCCTGATCACGTGACTGAGCATGCACTGTTCACGTGGCTGATCATACACTGATCACGTGATGATCATGCACTGATCACTTGGATATCATGCACTGATCACGTGGCTGATCATACACTGTTCACGTGTCTGACCATGCACTGATCACGTGGCTGATCATACACTGCTCACGTAACTGATCATGCACTGATCACGTGGCTATCATGCACTGATCACGTGGCTGAACATGCACTGTTCACGTGGCTGATCACACACCTGTCACGTGACATATCCTGCACTGATCACGTGGCACTCATGCACTGATCACGTGGCTGATCATACTCTGCTCACGTAACTCATGCACACATCACGTGGCTATCATGCACTGCTCACGTGGCTCGTCATGGAATGATTACGTAGCAACCATATACTGGTCACGTGACTGATCATGCACTGATCACGTAAATGATCATGCACTGATCACGTGACTGATCATGTACTGATCACGTGACTGATCATGCACTGATCACGTGGCTATCATGCACTGCTCACGTGGCTGATCATGCAACGATCACGTAGCAACCATGTACTGGTCACGTGACTGATCATGCACTGATCACGTAATTGATCATGCACTGATCACGTGGCTCATCATGCACTGATCACGTGGCTGATCACACATGTATCACGTGACTGATCATGCACTGATCACGTGGCTCTCATGCACTGATCACGTGGCTGTCATGCACTGATCACGTGGATATCATGCACTGATCACGTGGCTGATCACACACGTATCACATGACTGATCATGCACTGATCACGTGGCTATCATGCACTGATCACGTGGCTATCATGCACTGATCACGTGGCTGATCATGCAATGATCACGTAGCTACCATGTACTGATCACGTGACTGATCATGCACTGATCACGTGATTGATCATGCACTGATCACGTGGCTGATCATGCACTGATCACGTGGCTGATCATACACTGATCACGTAACTGATCATGCACTGATCACGTGGCTATCATGCACTGATCACGTGGCTGATCATGCACTGATCACGTGGCTGATCACACACTGTCACGTGACATATCATGCACTGATCACGTGGCACTCATGCACTGATCACGTGGCTGATCATACACTGCTCACGTAACTCATGCACACATCACGTGGCTATCATGCACTGCTCACGTGGCTGTCATGGAATGATCACGTAGCAACCATATACTGGTCACGTGACTGATCATGCACTGATCACGTAAATGATCATGCACTGATCACGTGACTGATCATGCACTGATCACGTGACTGATCATGCACTGATCACGTGACTGATCATGCACTGATCACGTGGCTGATCATGCACTGATCACGTGGCTGATCACACATGATCACGTGACTGATCATGCACTGATCACGTGGCTCTCATGCACTGATCACGTGGCTGTCATGCACTGATCACGTGGATATCATGCACTGATCACGTGGCTGATCACACACGTATCACATGACTGATCATGCACTGATCACGTGGCTATCATGCACTGATCACGTGGCTATCATGCACTGATCACGTGGCTGATCATGCAATGATCACGTAGCTACCATGCACTGATCACGTGACTGATCATGCACTGATCACGTAATTGATCATGCACTGATCACGTGGCTGATCATGCACTGATCACGTGGCTGATCATGCACTGATCACGTAACTGATCATGCACTGATCACGTGGCTATCATGCACTGATCACGTGGCTGACATACACTGATCACGTGCCTGATCATGCACTGATCACGTGGCTGATCATGCACTGATCACGTGACTGATCATGCACTGATCACGTGTCTGATCATGCACTGATCACGTGGCTATCATGCACTGCTCACGTGGCTGATCATGCCATGATCACGCAGCTACCATGTACTGGTCACATGACTGATCATGCACTGATCACGTGACTGATCATGCACTGATCACGTGGCTATCATGCACTACTCACGTGGCTGATCATGCAATGATCATGTAGCTACCATGTACAGGTCACGTGAATGATCATACACCCATCAGGTGACTGATCATGCACTGATCACGTGGCTATCATGCACTGATCACGAGACTGATCATGCACTGATCACGTCTATATCATGCACTGATCACATGACTGCCCATGCACTGATCACGTGGATGATCATACACTAATCTTGTGACAGATCATGCACTGATCACGTGGCTGATCATGCACTGATACCGTGACTGAGCATGGACTGATCACATGACTATCATGTAGTGATCACGTGACTTAATGGCGCTGATCATGTGACTGATCATGCGCTGATCATGTTTGCTATCATACACTGATCATGTGCCTCTGGAGGCAATAAACAAAGAGCTGAGTAGGCACGAATCAAACAGTCAGCAGGCAATAATCATGGAACTCAGGTGTGAGGAATCATGCTGCTCAGCTGGCAATAATCAAGCAGCTGAGCAGGCAGGAATTACGCAGCACAGCTGGCAATTGTCAAGCAGATGACAGGCAGGAATCGTGCAGCTCAGCTGGCAATTGTCAAGCAGATGAGCAGACAGTAATCACGCAGCTCAGCAGGCCCTGATCACGTGACTGAGCATGCACTGTTCACGTGGCTGATCATACACTGATCACGTGTCTGATCATGCACTGATCACGTGGCTGATCATACACTGATCACGTAACTGATCATGCACTGATCACGTGGCTATCATGCACTGATCACGTGGCTGATCATGCACTGTTCACGTGGCTGATCACACACCTGTCACGTGACATATCCTGCACTGATCACGTGGCACTCATGCACTGATCACGTGGCTGATCATACTCTGCTCACGTAACTCATGCACACATCACGTGGCTATCATGCACTGCTCACGTGGCTCGTCATGGAATGATTACGTAGCAACCATATACTGGTCACGTGACTGATCATGCACTGATCACGTAAATGATCATGCACTGTTCACGTGACTGATCATGTACTGATCACGTGACTGATCATGCACTGATCACGTGGCTATCATGCACTGATCACGTGGCTGATCATGCAACGATCACGTAGCAACCATGTACTGGTCACGTGACTGATCATGCACTGATCACGTAATTGATCCTGCACTGATCACGTGGCTCATCATGCACTGATCACGTGGCTGATCACACATGTATCACGTGACTGATCATGCACTGATCACGTGGCTCTCATGCACTGATCACGTGGCTGTCATGCACTGATCACGTGGATATCATGCACTGATCACGTGGCTGATCACACACGTATCACATGACTGATCATGCACTGATCACGTGGCTATCATGCACTGATCACGTGGCTATCATGCACTGATCACGTGGCTGATCATGCAATGATCACGTAGCTACCATGTACTGATCACGTGACTGATCATGCACTGATCACGTAATTGATCATGCACTGATCATGTGGCTGATCATGCACTGATCACGTGGCTGATCATACACTGATCACATGACTGATCATGCACTGATCACGTGGCTATCATGCACTGATCACGTGGCTGACATACACTGATCACGTGCCTGGTCATGCACTGATCACGTGGCTGATCATGCACTGATCACGTGACTGATCATGCACTGATCACGTGTCTGATCATGCACTGATCACGTGGCTATCATGCACTGCTCACGTGGCTGATCATGCGATGATCATGCAGCTACCATGTACTGGTCACATGACTGATCATGCACTGATCACGTGACTGATCATGCAGTGATCACGTGGCTATCGTGCACTACTCACGTGGCTGATCATGCAATGATCATGTAGCTACCATGTACAGGTCACGTGAATGATCATACACCCATCAGGTGACTGATCATGCACTGATCACGTGGCTATCATGCACTGATCACGAGACTGATCATGCACTGATCACGTCTATATCATGCACTGATCACATGACTGCCCATGCACTGATCACGTGGATGATCATACACTAATCATGTGACAGATCATGCACTGATCACGTGGCTGATCATGCACTGATACCGTGACTGAGCATGGACTGATCACATGACTATCATGTAGTGATCACGTGACTTAATGGTGCTGATCATGTGACTGATCATGCGCTGATCATGTTTGCTATCATACACTGATCATGTGCCTCTGGAGGCAATAAACAAAGAGCTGAGTAGGCACGAATCAAACAGTCAGCAGGCAATAATCATGGAACTCAGGTGTGAGGAATCATGCTGCTCAGCTGGCAATAATCAAGCAGCTGAGCAGGCAGGAATTACGCAGCACAGCTGGCAATTGTCAAGCAGATGACAGGCAGGAATCGTGCAGCTCAGCTGGCAATTGTCAAGCAGATGAGCAGACAGTAATCACGCAGCTCAGCAGGCCCAGATCACGTGACTGAGCATGCACTGTTCACGTGGCTGATCATACACTGATCACGTGATGATCATGTACTGATCACTTGGATATCATGCACTGATCACGTGGCTGATCATACACTGTTCACGTGTCTGACCATGCACTGATCACGTGGCTGATCATACACTGCTCACGTAACTGATCATGCACTGATCACGTGGCTATCATGCACTGATCACGTGGCTGAACATGCACTGTTCACGTGGCTGATCACACACCTGTCACGTGACAGATCCTGCACTGATCACGTGGCACTCATGCACTGATCACGTGGCTGATCATACTCTGCTCACGTAACTCATGCACACATCACGTGGCTATCATGCACTGCTCACGTGGCTCGTCATGGAATGATTACGTAGCAACCATATACTGGTCACGTGACTGATCATGCAAAGATCACCTAAATGATCATGCACTGTTCACGTGACTGATCATGTACTGATCACGTGACTGATCATGCACTGACCACGTGGCTATCATGCTCTGCTCACGTGGCTGATCATGCAACGATCACGTAGCAACCATGTACTGGTCACGTGACTGATCATGCACTGATCATGTAATTGATCCTGCACTGATCACGTGGCTCATCATGCACTGATCACGTGGCTGATCACACATGTATCACGTGACTGATCATGCACTGATCCCGTGGCTCTCATGCACTGATCACGTGGCTGTCATGCACTGATCACGTGGATATCATGCACTGATCATGTGGCTGATCACACACGTATCACATGACTGATCATGCACTGATCACGTGGCTATCATGCACTGATCACGTGGCTATCATGCACTGATCACGTGGCTGATCATGCAATGATCACGTAGCTACCATGTACTGATCACGTGACTGATCATGCACTGAGCACGTAATTGATCATGCACTGATCATGTGGCTGATCATGCACTGATCACGTGGCTGATCATACACTGATCACATAACTGATCATGCACTGATCACGTGGCTATCATGCACTGATCACTTGGCTGACATACACTGATCACGTGCCTGGTCATGCACTGATCACGTGGCTGATCATGCACTGATCACGTGACTGATCATGCACTGATCTCGTGTCTGATCATGCACTGATCACGTGGCTATCATGCACTGATCACGTGGCTGATCATGCCATGATCACGCAGCTACCATGTACTGGTCACATGACTGATCATGCACTGATCACGTGACTGATCATGCAGTGATCACGTGGCTATCATGAACTACTCACGTGGCTGATCATGCAATGATCATGTAGCTACCATGTACAGGTCACGTGAATGATCATACACCCATCAGGTGACTGATCATGCACTGATCACGTGGCTATCATGCACGGATCACGAGACTGATCATGCACTGTTCACGTCTATATCATGCACTGATCACATGACTGCCCATGCACTGATCACGTGGATGATCATACACTAATCTTGTGACAGATCATGCACTGATCACGTGGCTGATCATGCACTGATACCGTGACTGAGCATGGACTGATCACATGACTATCATGTAGTGATCACGTGACTTAATGGCGCTGATCATGTGACTGATCATGCGCTGATCATGTTTGCTATCATACACTGATCATGTGCCTCTGGAGGCAATAAACAAAGAGCTGAGTAGGCACGAATCAAACAGTCAGCAGGCAATAATCATGGAACTCAGGTGTGAGGAATCATGCTGCTCAGCTGGCAATAATCAAGCAGCTGAGCAGGCAGGAATTACGCAGCACAGCTGGCAATTGTCAAGCAGATGACAGGCAGGAATCGTGCAGCTCAGCTGGCAATTGTCAAGCAGATGAGCAGACAGTAATCACGCAGCTCAGCAGGCCCAGATCACGTGACTGAGCATGCACTGTTCACGTGGCTGATCATACACTGATCACGTGATGATCATGTACTGATCACTTGGATATCATGCACTGATCACGTGGCTGATCATACACTGTTCACGTGTCTGACCATGCACTGATCACGTGGCTGATCATGCACTGATCTCGTGTCTGATCATGCACTGATCACGTGGCTATCATGCACTGATCACGTGGCTGATCATGCCATGATCACGCAGCTACCATGTACTGATCACGTGACTGATCATGCACTGACCACGTGGCTATCATGCTCTGCTCACGTGGCTGATCATGCAACGATCACGTAGCAACCATGTACTGATCACGTGACTGATCATGCACTGATCACGTAATTGATCATGCACTGATCACGTGGCTCATCATGCACTGATCACGTGGCTGATCACACATGTATCACGTGACTGATCATGCACTGATCCCGTGGCTGCTCATGCACTGATCACGTGGCTGTCATGCACTGATCACGTGGATATCATGCAGTGATCATGTGGCTGATCACACACGTATCACATGACTGATCATGCACTGATCACGTGGCTATCATGCACTGATCACGTGGCTATCATGCACTGATCACGTGGCTGATCAGGCAATGATCACGTAGCTACCATGTACTGGTCACGTGACTGATCATGCACTGAGCACGTAATTGATCATGCACTGATCATGTGGCTGATCATGCACTGATCACGTGGCTGATCATACACTGATCACATAACTGATCATGCACTGATCACGTGACTGATCATGCACTGATCACGTGGCTATCATGCACTGCTCACGTGGCTGATCATGCCATGATCACGCAGCTACCATGTACTGGTCACATGACTGAGCATGCACTGATCACGTGACTGATCATGCAGTGATCACGTGGCTATCATGAACTACTCACGTGGCTGATCATGCAATGATCATGTAGCTACCATGTACAGGTCACGTGAATGATCATACACCCATCAGGTGACTGATCATGCACTGATCACGTGGCTATCATGCACTGATCACGAGACTGATCATGCACTGTTCACGTCTATATCATGCACTGATCACATGACTGCCCGTGCACTGATCACGTGGATGATCATACACTAATCTTGTGACAGATCATGCACTGATCACGTGGCTGATCATGCACTGATACCGTGACTGAGCATGGACTGATCACATGACTATCATGCAGTGATCATGTGACTTAATGGTGCTGATCATGTGACTGATCGTGCACTGATCATGTTTGCTATCATACACTGATCATGTGCCTCTGGAGGCAATAAACAAAGAGCTGATTAGGCACGAATCAAACAGTCAGCAGGCAATAATCATGGAACTCAGGTGTGAGGAATCATGCTGCTCAGCTGGCAATAATCAAGCAGCTGAGCAGGCAGGAATTACGCAGCACAGCTGGCAATTGTCAAGCAGATGACAGGCAGGAATATCATACGGTGATCACGTGACTGAGAGGCGCTGATCACGTGACTGTGCCGTCAGTGATCACGTGGCTGAGCAGGCACTGATATCGTGACTGAGCATGCACTGATCATGTGCCGGGAGCCGGGGAGGCATTCCACTCTGGACAAAGGTCATGAGGAAGGAGGCTCGGCATACGCAAATGCGGGATCGAGCCTCAGGAGTCCACCCGGATATTCTCGAGCATCTCCCCCCCAAAAAAACCGGAGTCTGCCTACTGTATTGCTTTGTGCTCTCACCTCTGATTTCACTGGGGGCTGTCCCCCACCACCATCTCGCTCTCTCTGTCACAGAGTTAACTTACAGCTCCAATTCATAAAGTTCCTTGTCATTCTTCCCTTTAACTTCCAGCTGAGTCTCCATCTGGAGCGCGGAACCCACCACGCTTACTAACTATGCCTGGGCTGCTAAGACCCACTCGAGAAGGTGTCTAGGGTGAGGCACCTTTCGCTATTCGAGAGGGCGCCTGCGGCCTACGTAAGTGGTGCAAACTTCTTGTCTTGAAGTTTGATTGGTCTTCCGCGTAAACCAAGCTACTCAGTCTCTTTTCTCCACCGAATTTTCCTACTGACCTCTCCTCATACTATTATTCTTGACATCTCTGATTAGCATATAAATAGTCGCCTAGGCCATCTCTCCTTCGAATACCCTGGATCAGTTGGGCCTGGTCCCCGGCAGGTGGCGACCGAACAGGGACCTCAGGTGGCAATACCCAAAGAGCTGAGCAGACACGAACCACGCAATCAGCAGGCAATAAGCATGGAGCTCAGCAGTGACGAATCATGCTGCTCAACTGGCAATAATCAAGCACGTGACCAGGCAGGAATCACGCAGCTCAGCTGGCAATTGTCAAGCAGATGAGCCGACAGGAATCACGCAGCTCAGCTGGCAATTGTCATGCAGATGAGCCGGCAGGAATCACGCAGCTCAGCAGGCCCTGATCACGTGACTCTGCAGGCACTGATCACGTGGCTGATCAAGTCCAGATCACGTGACTGAGCATGCACTGATCACGTGGCTATCATGCACTGATGACGTGACTGCGCATGCACTGATGACGTGGCTGATCGGGCACTGATCACATGGCTCATCATGCACTGATCACGTGTTTATCAGGCAATGATCAATGACTGACAGGCGCTGATCATGGGACTGTGCACGCACTGATCACGTGGCTATCATGCACTGATCACGTGACTGCGCATGCACTGATGACGTGGCTGTTCGGGCACTGATCACGTGTTTATCAGGCAGTGATCAGTGACTGACAGGCGCTGATCAGGGGACTGTGCACGCACTGATCAGGTGGCTGATCAGGAACTGACCACCTGACCGCGAATGCAGTGATCACGTGGCTGGTCGTTCACTGATCACGTGTTTATCATACGGTGATCACGTGACTGAGAGGCGCTGATCACGTGACTGTGCCGTCAGTGATCACGTGGCTGAGCAGGCACTGATATCGTGACTGAGCATGCACTGATCATGTGCCGGGAGCCGGGGAGGCATTCCACTCTGGACAAAGGTCATGAGGAAGGAGGCTCGGCATACGCAAATGCGGGATCGAGCCTCAGGAGTCCACCCGGATGTTCTCGAGCATCTCCCCCCCCAAAAAAAACCGGAGTCTGCCTACTGTATTGATTTGTGGTCTCACCTCTGATTTCACTGGGGGCTGTCCCCCACCACCATCTCGCTCTCTCTGTCAAAGAGTTAACTTAGAGCTCCAATTCGTAAAGTTCCTTGTCATTCTTCCCTTTAACTTCCAGCTGAGTCTCCATCTGGAGCTCGGAACCCACCACGCTTACTAATTATGCCTGGGCTGCTAAGACCCACTCGAGAAGGTGTCTAGGGTGAGGCACCTTTCGCTATTCGAGAGGGCGCCTGCGGCCTATGTAAGTGGTGCAAACTTCTTGTCTTGAAGTTTGATTGGTCTTCCGCGTAAACCAAGCTACTCAGTCTCTTTTCTCCACCGAATTTTCCTACTGAGCTCTCCTCATACTATTATTCTTGACATCTCTGATTAGCATATAAATAGTCGCCTAGGCCATCTCTCCTTCGAATACCCTTGATCAGTTGGGGCTGGTCCCCGGCAGGTGGCGACCGAACAGGGACCTCAGGAGGCAATACTCAAAGAGCTGAGCAGACAGGAACCACGCAATCAGCAGGCAATAAGCATGGAGCTCAGCAGTGACGAATCATGCTGCTCAACTGGCAATAATCAAGCACGTGACCAGGCAGGAATCACGCAGCTCAGCTGGCAATTGTCAAGCAGATGAGCCGACAGGAATCACGCAGCTCAGCTGGCAATTGTCATGCAGATGAGCCGGCAGGAATCACGCAGCTCAGCAGGCCCTGATCACCTGACTCTGCAGGCACTGATCACGTGGCTGATCAAGTCCAGATCACGTGACTGAGCATGCACTGATCACGTGGCTATCATGCACTGATGACGTGACTGCGCATGCACTGATGACCTGGCTGATCGGGCACTGATCACATGGCTCATCATGCACTGATCACGTGTTTATCAGGCAATGATCAGTGACTGACAGGCGCTGATCATGGGACTGTGCACGCACTGATCACGTGGCTATCATGCACTGAACACGTGACTGCGCATGCACTGATGACGTGGCTGTTGGGGCACTGATCACCTGTTTATCAGGCAGTGATCAGTGACTGACAGGCGCTGATCAGGGGACTGTGCACGCACTGATTACGTGGCTATCATGCACTGATCACGTGACTGGGCATGCACTGATGACGTGGTTGTTCGGGCACTGATCACCTGTTTATCAGGCAGTGATCAGTGACTGACAGGCGCTGATCAGGGGACTGTGCACGCACTGATCAGGTGGCTGCTCAGGAACTGACCACCTGAACGCGCATGCAGTGATCACGTGGCTGGTCGTTCACTGATCACGTGTTTATCATACGGTGAGCACGTGACTGAGAGGCGCTGATCACGTGACTGTGCAGTCAGTGATCACGTGGCTGAGCAGGCACTGATATCGGGACTGAGCATGCACTGATCATGTGCCGGGAGCCGGGGAGGCATTCCACTCTGGACAAAGGTCATGAGGAAGGAGGCTCGGCATACGCAAATGCGGGATCGAGCCTCAGGGGTCCACCCGGATATTCTCGAGCAACTCCCCCCCAAAAAAACCGGAGTCTGCCTACTGTATTGCTTTGTGCTCTCACCTCTGATTTCACTGGGGGCTGTCCCACACCACCATCTCGCTCTCTCTGTCAAAGAGTTAACTTAGAGCTCCAATTCATAAAGTTCCTTGTCATTCTTCCCTTTAACTTCCAGCTGAGTCTCCATCTGGAGCGCGGAACCCACCACGCTTACTAATTATGCCTGGGCTGCTAAGACCCACTCGAGAAGGTGTCTAGGGTGAGGCACCTTTCGCTATTCGAGAGGGCGCCTGCGGCCTACGTAAGTGGTGCAAACTTCTTGTCTTGAAGTTTGATTGGTCTTCCGCGTAAACCAAGCTACTCAGTCTCTTTTCTCCACCGAATTTTCCTACTGAGCTCTCCTCATACTATTATTCTTGACATCTCTGATTAGCATATAAAGAGTCGCCTAGGCCATCTCTCCTTCGAATACCCTGGATCAGTTGGGGCTGGTCCCCGGCAGGTGGCGACCGACCAGGGACCTCAGGAGGCAATACTCAAAGAGCTGAGCAGACACGAACCACGCAATCAGCAGGCAATAAGCATGGAGCTCAGCAGTGACGAATCATGCTGCTCAACTGGCAATAATCAAGCACGTGACCAGGCAGGAATCACGCAGCTCAGCTGGCAATTGTCAAGCAGATGAACCGACAGGAATCACGCAGCTCCGCTGGCAATTGTCATGCAGATGAGCCGGCAGGAATCACGCAGCTCAGCAGGCCCTGATCACGTGACTCTGCAGGCACTGATCACGTGGCTGATCAAGTCCAGATCACGTGACTGAGCATGCACTGATCACGTGGTTATCATGCACTGATGACGTGACTGCGCATGCACTGATGACGTGGCTGATCGGGCACTGATCACATGGCTCATCATGCACTGATCACGTGTTTATCAGGCAATGATCAGTGACTGACAGGCGCTGATCATGGGACTGTGCACGCACTGATCACGTGGCTATCATGCACTGATCACGTGACTGCGCATGCACTGATGACATGGCTGTTCGGGCACTGATCACGGGTTTATCAGGCAGTGATCAGTGACTGACAGGCGCTGATAAGGGGACTGTGCACGCACTGATCAGGTGGCTGATCAGGAACTGACCACCTGACCGCGCATGCAGTGATCACGTGGCTGGTCGTTCACTGATCATGTGTTTATCATAGGGTGATCACGTGACTGAGAGGCGCTGATCACGTGACTGTGCCGTCAGTGATCACGTGGCTGAGCAGGCACTGATATCGTGACTGAGCATGCACTGATCATGTGCCGGGAGCCGGGGAGGCATTCCACTCTGGAAAAAGGTCATGAGGAAGGAGGCTCGGCATACGCAAATGCGGGATTGAGCCTCAGGAGTCCACCCGGATGTTCTCGAGCATCTCCCCCCCCAAAAAAACCCGGAGTCTGCCTACTGTATTGCTTTGTGCTCTCACCTCTGATTTCACTGGGGGCTGTCCCCCACCACCATCTCGCTCTCTCTGTCAAAGAGTTAACTTACAGCTCCAATTCATAAAGTTCCTTGTCATTCTTCCCTTTAACTTCCAGATGAGTCTCCATCTGGAGCGTGGAACCCACCACGCTTACTAATTATGCCTGGGCTGCTAAGACCCACTCGAGAAGGTGTCTAGGGTGAGGCACCTTTCGCTATTCGAGAGGGCGCCTGCGGCCTACGTAAGTGGTGCAAACTTCTTGTCTTGAAGTTTGATTGGTCTTCCGCGTAAACCAAGCTACTCAGTCTCTTTTCTCCACCGAATTTTCCTACTGAGCTCTCCTCATACTATTATTCTTGACATCTCTGATTAGCATATAAATAGTCGCCTAGGCCATCTCTCCTTCGAATACCCTGGATCAGTTGGGGCTGGTCCCCGGCAGGTGGCGACCGGACAGGGACCTCAGGAGGCAATACTCAAAGAGCTGAGCAGACACGAACCACGCAATCAGCAGGCAATAAGCATGGAGCTCAGCAGTGACGAATCATGCTGCTCAACTGGCAATAATCAAGCACGTGACCAGGCAGGAATCACGCAGCTCAGCTGGCAATTGTCAAGCAGATGAGCCGACAGGAATCACGCAGCTCAGCTGGCAATTGTCATGCAGATGAGCCGGCAGGAATCACGCAGCTCAGCAGGCCCTGAACACGTGACTCTGCAGGCACTGATCACGTGGCTGATCAAGTCCAGATCACGTGACTGAGCATGCACTGATCACGTGGCTATCATGCACTGATGACGTGACTGCGCATGCACTGATGATGTGGCTGATCGGGCACTGCTCACATGGCTCATCATGCACTGATCACGTGTTTATCAGGCAATGATCAGTGACTGACAGGCGCTGATCATGGGACTGTGCACGCACTGATCACGTGGCTATCATGCCCTGATCCCGTGACTGCGCATGCACTGATGACGTGGCTGTTCGGGCACTGATCACCTGTTTATCAGGCAGTGAGCAGTGACTGACAGGCGCTGATCAGGGGACTGTGCACGCACTGATCAGGTGGCTGATCAGGAACTGACCACCTGACCGCGCATGCAGTGATCACGTGGCTGTTCGTTCACTGATCATGTGTTTATCATAGGGTGATCACGTGACTGAGAGGCGCTGATCACGTGACTGTGCCGTCAGTGATCACGTGGCTGAGCAGGCACTGATATCGTGACTGAGCATGCACTGATCATGTGCCGGGAGCCGGGGAGGCATTCCACTCTGGACAAAGGTCATGAGGAAGGAGGCTCGGCATACGCAAATGCGGGATCGAGCCTCAGGAGTCCACCCGGATGTTCTCGAGCATCTCCCCCCCCAAAAAAAACCGGAGTCTGCCTACTGTATTGCTTTGTGCTCTCACCTCTGATTTCACTGGGGGCTGTCCCCCACCACCATCTCGCTCTCTCTGTCAAAGAGTTAACTTACAGCTCCAATTCATAAAGTTCCTTGTCATTCTTACCTTTAACTTCCAGCTGAGTCTTCATCTGGAGCGCGGAACCCACCACGCTTACTAATTATGCCTGGGCTGCTAAGACCCACTCGAGAAGGTGTCTAGGGTGAGGCACCTTTCGCTATTCGAGAGGGCGCCTGCGGCCTACGTAAGTGGTGCAAACTTCTTGTCTTGAAGTTTGATTGGTCTTCCGCGTAAACCAAGCTACTCAGTCTCTTTTCTCCACCGAATTTTCCTACTGAGCTCTCCTCATACTATTATTCTTGACATCTCTGATTAGCATATAAATAGTCGCCTAGGCCATCTCTCCTTCGAATACCCTGGATCAGTTGGGGCTGGTCCCCGGCAGGTGGCGACCGAACAGGGACCTCAGGAGGCAATACTCAAAGAGCTGAGCAGACACGAACCACGCAATCAGCAGGCAATAAGCATGGAGCTCAGCAGTGACGAATCATGCTGCTCAACTGGCAATAATCAAGCACGTGACCAGGCAGGAATCACGCAGCTCAGCTGGCAATTGTCAAGCAGATGAGCCGACAGGAATCACGCAGCTCAGCAGGCCCTGATCACGTGACTCTGCAGGCACTGATCACGTGGCTGATCAAGTCCAGATCACGTGACTGAGAATGCACTGATCACGTGGCTATCATGCACTGATGACGTGACTGCGCATGCACTGATGACGTGGCTAATCGGGCACTGATCACATGGCTCATCATGCACTGATCACGTGTTTATCAGGCAATGATCAGTGACTGACAGGCGCTGATCATGGGACTGTGCACGCACTGATCACGTGGCTATCATGCACTGATCACGTGACTGCGCATGCACTGATGACGTGGCTGTTCGGGCACTGATCACCTGTTTATCAGGCAGTGATCAGTGACTGACAGGCGCTGATCAGGGGACTGTGCACGCACTGATCAGGTGGCTGATCAGGAACTGACCACCTGACCGCGCATGCAGTGATCACGTGGCTGGTCGTTCACTGATCACGTGTTTATCATACAGTGATCACTTGACTGAGAGGCGATGATCACGTGACTGTGCCGTCAGTGATCACGTGGCTGTGCAGGCACTGATATCGTGACTGAGCATGCACTGATCATGTGCCGGGAGCCGGGGAGGCATTCCACTCTGGACAAAGGTCATGAGGAAGGAGGCTCGGCATACGCAAATGCGGGATCGAGCCTCAGGAGTCAACCCGGATGTTCTCGAGCATCTCCCCCCCCAAAAAAAACCGGAGTCTGCCTACTGTATTGCTTTGTGCTCTCACCTCTGATTTCACTGGGGGCTGTCCCCCACCACCATCTCGCTCTCTCTGTCAAAGAGTTAACTTAGAGCTCCAATTCATAAAGTTCCTTGTCATTCTTCCCTTTAACTTCCAGCTGAGTCTCCATCTGGAGCGCGGAACCCACCACGCTTACTAATTATGCCTGGGCTGCTAAGACCCACTCGAGAAGGTGTCTAGGGTGAGGCACCTTTCGCTATTCGAGAGGGCGCCTGCGGCCTACGTAAGTGGTGCAAACTTCTTGTCTTGAAGTTTGATTGGTCTTCCGCGTAAACCAAGCTACTCAGTCTCTTTTCTCCACCGAATTTTCCTACTGAGCTCTCCTCATACTATTATTCTTGACATCTCTGATTAGCATATAAATAGTCGCCTAGGCCATCTCTCCTTCGAATACCCTTGATCAGTTGGGGCTGGTCCCCGGCAGGTGGCGACCGAACAGGGACCTCAGGAGGCAATACTCAAAGAGCTGAGCAGACACGAACCACGCAATCAGCAGGCAATAAGCATGGAGCTCAGCAGTGACGAATCATGCTGCTCAACTGGCAATAATCAAGCACGTGACCAGGCAGGAATCACGCAGCTCAGCTGGCAATTGTCAAGCAGATGAGCCGACAGGAATCACGCAGCTCAGCTGGCAATTGTCATGCAGATGAGCCGGCAGGAATCACGCAGCTCAGCAGGCCCTGATCACCTGACTCTGCAGGCACTGATCACGTGGCTGATCAAGTCCAGATCACGTGACTGAGCATGCACTGATCACGTGGCTATCATGCACTGATGACGTGACTGAGCAGGCACTGATCACGTGGCTGATCATGCACTGATCACGTGGCTCATCATGCAATGATCACGTGTTTATCAGGCAATGATCAGTGACTGACAGGCGCTGATCATGGGACTGTGCACGCACTGATCACGTGGCTATCATGCACTGATCACGTGACTGCGCATGCACTGATGACGTGGCTGTTCGGGCACTGATCACGTGTTTATCAGGCAGTGATCAGTGACTGACAGGCGCTGATCAGGGGACTGTGCACGCACTGATCAGGTGGCTGATCAGGAACTGACCACCTGAACGCGCATGCAGTGATCACGTGGCTGGTCGTTCACTGATCACGTGTTTATCATACGGTGATCACGTGACTGAGAGGCGCTGATCACGTGACTGTGCCGTCAGTGATCACGTGGCTGAGCAGGCACTGATATCGTGACTGAGCATGCACTGATCATGTGCCGGAAGCCGGGGAGGCATTCCACTCTGGACAAAGGTCATGAGGAAGGAGGCTCGGCATACGCAAATGCGGGATCGAGCCTCAGGAGTCCACCCGGATTTTCTCGAGCATCTCCCCCCAAAAAAACCGGAGTCTGCCTACTGTATTGCTTTGTGCTCTCACCTCTGATTTCACTGGGGGCTGTCCCCCACCACCATCTCGCTCTCTCTGTCAAAGAGTTAACTTACAGCTCCAATTCATAAAGTTCCTTGTCATTCTTCCCTTTAACTTCCAGCTGAGTCTCCATCTGGAGCGCGGAACCCACCACGCTTACTAATTATGCCTGGGCTGCAAAGACCCACTCGAGAAGGTGTCTAGGGTGAGGCACCTTTCGCTATTCGAGAGGGCGCCTGCGGCCTACGTAAGTGGTGCAAACTTCTTGTCTTGAAGTTTGATTGGTCTTCCGCGTAAACCAAGCTACTCAGTCTCTTTTCTCCACCGAATTTTCCTACTGAGCTCTCCTCATACTATTATTCTTGACATCTCTGATTAGCATATAAAGAGTCGCCTAGGCCATCTCTCCTTCGAATACCCTGGATCAGTTGGGGCTGGTCCCGGGCAGGTGGCGACCGAACAGGGACCTCAGGAGGCAATACTCAAAGAGCTGAGCAGACACGAACCACGCAATCAGCAGGCAATAAGCATGGAGCTCAGCAGTGACGAATCATGCTGCTCAACTGGCAATAATCAAGCACGTGACCAGGAAGGAATCACGCAGCTCAGCTGGCAATTGTCAAGCAGATGAGCCGACAGGAATCACGCAGCTCAGCAGGCCCTGATCACGTGACTCTGCAGGCACTGATCACGTGGCTGATCAAGTCCAGATCACGTGACTGAGAATGCACTGATCACGTGGCTATCATGCACTGATGACGTGACTGCGCATGCACTGATGACGTGGCTAATCGGGCACTGATCACATGGCTCATCATGCACTGATCACGTGTTTATCAGGCAATGATCAGTGACTGACAGGCGCTGATCATGGGACTGTGCACGCACTGATCACGTGGCTATCATGCACTGATCACGTGACTGCGCATGCACTGATGACGTGGCTGTTCGGGCACTGATCACCTGTTTATCAGGCAGTGATCAGTGACTGACAGGCGCTGATCAGGGGACTGTGCACGCACTGATCAGGTGGCTGATCAGGAACTGACCACCTGACCGCGCTTGCAGTGATCACGTGGCTGGTCGTTCACTGATCACGTGTTTATCATACAGTGATCACTTGACTGAGAGGCGATGATCACGTGACTGTGCCGTCAGTGATCACATGGCTGAGCAGGCACTGATATCGTGACTGACCATGCACTGATCATGTGCCAGGAGCCGGGGAGGCATTCCACTCTGGACAAAGGTCATGAGGAAGGAGGCTCGGCATACGCAAATGCGGGATCGAGCCTCAGGAGTCCCCCCGGATATTCTCGAGCATCTCCCCCCCCCAAAAAAAACCGGAGTCTGCCTACTGTATTGCTTTGTGCTCTCACCTCTGATTTCACTGGGGGCTGTCCCCCACCACCATCTCGCTCTCTCTGTCAAAGAGTTAACTTAGAGCTCCAATTCATAAAGTTCCTTGTCATTCTTCCGTTTAACTTCCAGCTGAGTCTCCATCTGGAGCGCGGAACCCACCACGCTTACTAATTATGCCTGGGCTGCTAAGACCCACTCGAGAAGGTGTCTAGGGTGAGGCACCTTTCGCTATTCGAGAGGGCGCCTGCGGCCTACGTAAGTGGTGCAAACTTCTTGTCTTGAAGTTTGATTGGTCTTCCGCGTAAACCAAGCTACTCAGTCTCTTTTCTCCACCGAATTTTCCTACTGAGCTCTCCTCATACTATTATTCTTGACATCTCTGATTAGCATATAAATAGTCGCCTAGGCCATCTCTCCTTCGAATACCCTGGATCAGTTGGGGCTGGTCCCCGGCAGGTGGCGACCGAACAGGGACCTCAGGAGGCAATACTCAAAGAGCTGAGCAGACACGAACCACGCAATCAGCAGGCAATAAGCATGGAGCTCAGCAGTGACGAATCATGCTGCTCAACTGGCAATAATCAAGCACGTGACCAGGCAGGAATCACGCAGCTCAGCTGGCAATTGTCAAGCAGATGAGCCGACAGGAATCACGCAGCTCAGCTGGCAATTGTCATGCAGATGAGCAGGCAGGAATCACGCAGCTCAGCAGGCCCTGATCACGTGACTCTGCAGGCACTGATCACATGGCTGATCAAGTCCAGATCACGTGACTGAGCATGCACTGATCACGTGGCTATCATGCACTGATGACGTGGCTGATCGGGCACTGATCACATGGCTCATCATGCACTGATCACGTGTTTATCAGGCAATGATCAGTGACTGACAGGCGCTGATCATGGGACTGTGCACGCACTGATCACGTGGCTATCATGCACTGATCACGTGACTGCGCATGCACTGATGACTTGGCTGTTCGGGCACTGATCACCTGTTTATCAGGCAGTGATCAGTGACTGACAGGCGCTGATCAGGGGACTGTGCACGCACTGATCAGGTGGCTGATCAGGAACTGACCACCTGACCGCGCATGCAGTGATCACGTGGCTGGTCGTTCACTGATCACGTGTTTATCATACAGTGATCACGTGACTGAGAGGCGCTGATCACGTGACTGTGCCGTCAGTGATCACGTGGCTGAGCAGGCACTGATATCGTGACTGAGCATGCACTGATCATGTGCCGGGAGCCGGGGAGGCATTCCACTCTGGACAAAGGTCATGAGGAAGGAGGCTCGGCATACGCAAATGCGGGATCGAGCCTCAGGAGTCCACCCGGATATTCTCGAGCATCTCCCCCCAAAAAAACCGGAGTCTGCCTACTGTATTGCTTTGTGCTCTCACCTCTGATTTCACTGGGGGCTGTCCCCCACCACCATCTCGCTCTCTCTGTCAAAGAGTTAACTTACAGCTCCAATTCATAAAGTTCCTTGTCATTCTTCCCTTTAACTTCCAGCTGAGTCTCCATCTGGAGCGCGGAACCCACCACGCTTACTAATTATGCCTGGGCTGCTAAGACCCACTCGAGAAGGTGTCTAGGGTGAGGCACCTTTCGCCATTCGAGAGGGCGCCTGCGGCCTACGTAAGTGGTGCAAACTTCTTGTCTTGAAGTTTGATTGGTCTTCCGCGTAAACCAAGCTACTCAGTCTCTTTTCTCCACCGAATTTTCCTACTGAGCTCTCCTCATACTATTATTCTTGACATCTCTGATTAACATATAAATAGTCGCCTAGGCCATCTCTCCTTCGAATACCCTGGATCAGTTGGGGCTGCTCCCCGGCAGGTGGCGACCGAACAGGGACCTCAGGAGGCAATACTCAAAGAGCTGAGCAGACACGAACCACGCAATCAGCAGGCAATAAGCATGGAGCTCAGCAGTGACGAATCATGCTGCTCAACTGGCAATAATCAAGCACGTGACGAGGCAGGAATCAAGCAGCTCAGCTGGCAATTGTCAAGCAGATGAGCCGACAGGAATCACGCAGCTCAGCTGGCAATTGTCATGCAGATGAGCCGGCAGGAATCACGCAGCTCAGCAGGCCCTGAACACGTGACTCTGCAGGCACTGATCACGTGGCTGATCAAGTCCAGATCACGTGACTGAGCATGCACTGATCACGTGGCTATCATGCACTGATGACGTGACTGCGCATGCACTGATGATGTGGCTGATCGGGCACTGATCACATGGCTCATCATGCACTGATCACGTGTTTATCAGGCAATGATCAGTGACTGACAGGCGCTGATCATGGGACTGTGCACGCACTGATCACGTGGCTATCATGCCCTGATCCCGTGACTGCGCATGCACTGATGACCTGGCTGTTCGGGCACTGATCACCTGTTTATCAGGCAGTGAGCAGTGACTGACAGGCGCTGATCAGGGGACTGTGCACGCACTGATCAGGTGGCTGATCAGGAACTGACCACCTGACCGCGCATGCAGTGATCACGTGGCTGGTCGTTCACTGATCATGTGTTTATCATAGGGTGATCACGTGACTGAGAGGCGCTGATCACGTGACTGTGCCGTCAGTGATCACGTGGCTGAGCAGGCACTGATATCGTGACTGAGCATGCACTGATCATGTGCCGGGAGCCGGGGAGGCATTCCACTCTGGACAAAGGTCATGAGGAAGGAGGCTCGGCATACGCAAATGCGGGATCGAGCCTCAGGAGTCCACCCGGATATTCTCGAGCATCTCCCCCCAAAAAAACCGGAGTTTGCCTACTGTATTGCTTTGTGCTCTCACCTCTGATTTCACTGGGGGCTGTCCCCCACCACCATCTCGCTCTCTCTGTCAAAGAGTTAACTTTGAGCTCCAATTCATAAAGTTCCTTGTCATTCTTCCCTTTAACTTCCAGCTGAGTCTCCATCTGGAGCGCGGAACCCACCACGCTTACTAATTATGCCTGGGCTGCTAAGACCCACTCGAGAAGGTGTCTAGGGTGAGGCACCTTTGGCTATTCGAGAGGGCGCCTGCGGCCTACGTAAGTGGTGCAAACTTCTTGTCTTGAAGTTTGATTGGTCTTCCTCGTAAACCAAGCTACTCAGTCTCTTTTCTCCACCGAATTTTCCTACTGAGCTCTCCTCATACTATTATTCTTGACATCTCTGATTAGCATATAAATAGTCGCCTAGGCCATCTCTCCTTCGAATACCCTGGATCAGTTGGGGCTGGTCCCCGGCAGGTGGCGACCGAACAGGGACCTCAGGAGGCAATACTCAAAGAGCTGAGCAGACACGAACCACGCAATCAGCAGGCAATAAGCATGGAGCTCAGCAGTGACGAATCATGCTGCTCAACTGGCAATAATCAAGCACGTGACCAGGCAGGAATCACGCAGCTCAGCTGGCAATTGTCAAGCAGATGAGCCGACAGGAATCACGCAGCTCAGCTGGCAATTGTCATGCAGATGAGCCGGCAGGAATCACGCAGCTCAGCAGGCCCTGAACACGTGACTCTGCAGGCACTGATCACGTGGCTGATCAAGTCCAGATCACGTGACTGAGCATGCACTGATCACGTGGCTATCATGCACTGATGACGTGACTGCGCATGCACTGATGATGTGGCTGATCGGGCACTGATCACATGGCTCATCATGCACTGATCACGTGTTTATCAGGCAATGATCAGTGACTGACAGGCGCTGATCATGGGACTGTGCACGCACTGATCACGTGGCTATCATGCACTGATCACGTGGCTGATCGGGCACTGATCACATGGCTCATCATGCACTGATCACGTGTTTATCAGGCACTGATCACGTGTTTATCAGGCAATGATCAGTGACTGACAGGCGCTGATCATGGGACTGTGCACGCACTGATCACGTGGCTATCATGCACTGATCACGTGACTGCGCATGCACTGATGACGTGGCTGTTCGGGCACTGATCACGTGTTTATCAGGCAGTGATCAGTGACTGACAGGGGCTGATCAGGGGACTGTGCACGCACTGATCAGGTGGCTGATCAGGAACTGACCACCTGAACGCGCATGCGGTGATCACGTGGCTGGTCGTTCACTGATCACGTGTTTATCATACGGTGATCACGTGACTGAGAGGCGCTGATCACGTGACTGTGCCGTCAGTGATCACGTAGCTGAGCAGGCACTGATATCGTGACTGAGCATGCACTGATCATGTGCCGGAAGCCGGGGAGGCATTCCACTCTGGACAAAGGTCATGAGGAAGGAGGCTCGGCATACGCAAATGCGGGATCGAGCCTCAGGAGTCCCCCCGGATATTCTCGAGCATCTCCCCCCCCAAAAAAAACCGGAGTCTGCCTACTGTATTGCTTTGTGCTCTCACCTCTGATTTCACTGGGGGCTGTCCCCCACCACCATCTCACTCTCTCTGTCAAAGAGTTAACTTAGAGCTCCAATTCATAAAGTTCCTTGTCATTCTTCCCTTTAACTTCCAGCTGAGTCTCCATCTGGAGCGCGGAACCCACCACGCTTACTAATTATGCCTGGGCTGCAAAGACCCACTCGAGAAGGTGCCTAGGGTGAGGCACCTTTCGCTATTCGAGAGGGCGCCTGCGGCCTACGTAAGTGGTGCAAACTTCTTGTCTTGAAGTTTGATTGGTCTTCCGCGTAAACCAAGCTACTCAGTCTCTTTTCTCCACCGAATTTTCCTACTGAGCTCTCCTCATACTATTATTCTTGACATCTCTGATTAGCATATAAAGAGTCGCCTAGGCCATCTCTCCTTCGAATACCCTTGATCAGTTGGGGCTGGTCCCCGGCAGGTGGCGACCGAACAGGGACCTCAGGAGGCAATACTCAAAGAGCTGAGCAGACACGAACCACGCAATCAGCAGGCAATAAGCATGGAGCTCAGCAGTGACGAATCATGCTGCTCAACTGGCAATAATCAAGCACGTGACCAGGCAGGAATCACGCAGCTCAGCTGGCAATTGTCAAGCAGATGAGCCGACAGGAATCACGCAGCTCAGCAGGCCCTGATCACGTGACTCTGCAAGCACTGATCACGTGGCTGATCAAGTCCAGATCACGTGACTGAGAATGCACTGATCACGTGGCTATCATGCACTGATGACGTGACTGCGCATGCACTGATGACGTGGCTAATCGGGCACTGATCACATGGCTCATCATGCACTGATCACGTGTTTATCAGGCAATGATCAGTGACTGACAGGCGCTGATCATGGGACTGTGCACGCACTGATCACGTGGCTATCATGCACTGATCACGTGACTGCGCATGCACTGATGACGTGGCTGTTCGGGCACTGATCACCTGTTTATCAGGCAGTGATCAGTGACTGACAGGCGCTGATCAGGGGACTGTGCACGCACTGATCAGGTGGCTGATCAGGAACTGACCACCTGACCGCGCTTGCAGTGATCACGTGGCTGGTCGTTCACTGATCACGTGTTTATCATACAGTGATCACTTGACTGAGAGGCGATGATCACGTGACTGTGCCGTCAGTGATCACATGGCTGAGCAGGCACTGATATCGTGACTGAGCATGCACTGATCATGTGCCAGGAGCCGGGGAGGCATTCCACTCTGGACAAAGGTCATGAGGAAGGAGGCTCGGCATACGCAAATGCGGGATCGAGCCTCAGGAGTCCACCCGGATGTTCTCGAGCATCTCCCCCCCCCAAAAAAACCGGAGTCTGCCTACTGTATTGCTTTGTGCTCTCACCTCTGATTTCACTGGGGGCTGTCCCCCACCACCATCTCGCTCTCTCTGTCAAAGAGTTAACTTAGAGCTCCAATTCATAAAGTTCCTTGTCATTCTTCCGTTTAACTTCCAGCTGAGTCTCCATCTGGAGCGCGGAACCCACCACGCTTACTAATTATGCCTGGGCTGCTAAGACCCACTCGAGAAGGTGTCTAGGGTGAGGCACCTTTCGCTATTCGAGAGGGCGCCTGCGGCCTACGTAAGTGGTGCAAACTTCTTGTCTTGAAGTTTGATTGGTCTTCCGCGTAAACCAAGCTACTCAGTCTCTTTTCTCCACCGAATTTTCCTACTGAGCTCTCCTCATACTATTATTCTTGACATCTCTGATTAGCATATAAATAGTCGCCTAGGCCATCTCTCCTTCGAATACCCTTGATCAGTTGGGGCTGGTCCCCGGCAGGTGGCGACCGAACAGGGACCTCAGGAGGCAATACTCAAAGAGCTGAGCAGACACGAACCACGCAATCAGCAGGCAAAAAGCATGGAGCTCAGCAGTGACGAATCATGCTGCTCAACTGGCAATAATCAAGCACGTGACCAGGCAGGAATCACGCAGCTCAGCTGGCAATTGTCAAGCAGATGAGCCGACAGGAATCACGCAGCTCAGCTGGCAATTGTCATGCAGATGAGCCGGCAGGAATCACGCAGCTCAGCAGGCCCTGATCACCTGACTCTGCAGGCACTGATCACGTGGCTGATCAAGTCCAGATCACGTGACTGAGCATGCACTGATCACGTGGCTATCATGCACTGATGACGTGGCTGATCGGGCACTGATCACATGGCTCATCATGCACTGATCACGTGTTTATCAGGCAATGATCAGTGACTGACAGGCGCTGATCATGGGACTGTGCACGCACTGATCACGTGACTGCGCATGCACTGATGACTTGGCTGTTCGGGCACTGATCACCTGTTTATCAGGCAGTGATCAGTGACTGACAGGGGCTGATCAGGGGACTGTGCACGCACTGATCAGGTGGCTGATCAGGAACTGACCACCTGACCGCGCATGCAGTGATCACGTGGCTGGTCGTTCACTGATCACGTGTTTATCATACAGTGATCACGTGACTGAGAGGCGCTGATCACGTGACTGTGCCGTCAGTGATCACGTGGCTGAGCAGGCACTGATATCGTGACTGAGCATGCACTGATCATGTGCCGGGAGCCGGGGAGGCATTCCACTCTGGACAAAGGTCATGAGGAAGGAGGCTCGGCATACGCAAATGCGGGATCGAGCCTCAGGAGTCCACCCGGATATTCTCGAGCATCTCCCCCCAAAAAAACCGGAGTCTGCCTACTGTATTGCTTTGTGCTCTCACCTCTGATTTCACTGGGGGCTGTCCCCCACCACCATCTCGCTCTCTCTGTCAAAGAGTTAACTTACAGCTCCAATTCATAAAGTTCCTTGTCATTCTTCCCTTTAACTTCCAGCTGAGTCTCCATCTGGAGCGCGGAACCCACCACGCTTCCTAATTATGCCTGGGCTGCTAAGACCCACTCGAGAAGGTGTCTAGGGTGAGGCACCTTTCGCTATTCGAGAGGGCGCCTGCGGCCTATGTAAGTGGTGCAAACTTCTTGTCTTGAAGTTTGATTGGTCTTCCTCGTAAACCAAGCTACTCAGTCTCTTTTCTCCACCGAATTTTCCTACTGAGCTCTCCTCATACTATTATTCTTGACATCTTTGATTAGCATATAAATAGTCGCCTAGGCCATCTCTCCTTCGAATACCCTTGATCAGTTGGGGCTGGTCCCCGGCAGGTGGCGACCGAACAGGGACCTCAGGAGGCAATACTCAAAGAGCTGAGCAGACACGAACCACGCAATCAGCAGGCAATAAGCATGGAGCTCAGCAGTGACGAATCATGCTGCTCAACTGGCAATAATCAAGCACGTGACCAGGCAGGAATCACGCAGCTCAGCTGGCAATTGTCAAGCAGATGAGCCGACAGGAATCACGCAGCTCAGCTGGCAATTGTCATGTAGATGAGCCGGCAGGAATCCCGCAGCTCAGCAGGCCCTGATCACCTGACTCTGCAGGCACTGATCACGTGGCTGATCAAGTCCAGATCACGTGACTGAGCATGCACTGATCACGTGGCTATCATGCACTGATGATGTGCTGATCCGGCACTGATCACATGGCTCATCATGCACTGATCACGTGTTTATCAGGCAATGATCAGTGACTGACAGGCGCTGATCATGGGACTGTGCACGCACTGATCACGTGGCTATCATGCACTGATCACGTGACTGCGCATGCACTGATGACGTGGCTGTTCGGGCACTGATCACCTGTTTATCAGGCAGTGATCAGTGACTGACAGGGGCTGATCAGGGGACTGTGCACGCACTGATCAGGTGGCTGATCAGGAACTGACCACCTGACGCGCATGCAGTGATCACGTGGCTGGTCGTTCACTGATCACGTGTTTATCATACGGTGATCACGTGACTGAGAGGCGCTGATCACGTGACTGTGCCGTCAGTGATCACGTGGCTGAGCAGGCACTGATATCGTGACTGAGCATGCACTGATCATGTGCCGGGAGCCTGGGAGGCATTCCACTCTGGACAAAGGTCATGAGGAAGGAGGCTCGTCATACGCAAATGCGGGATCGAGCCTCAGGAGTCCACCCGGATATTCTCGAGCATCTCCCCCCCCAAAAAAAGCCGGAGTCTGCCTACTGTATTGCTTTGTGCTCTCACCTCTGATTTCACTGGGGGCTGTCCCCCACCACCATCTCGCTCTCTCTGTCAAAGAGTTAACTTACAGCTCCAATTCATAAAGTTCCTTGTCATTCTTCCCTTTAACTTCCAGCTGAGTCTCCATCTGGAGCGCGGAACCCACCACGCTTACTAATTATGCCTGGGCTGCTAAGACCCACTCGAGAAGGTGTCTAGGGTGAGGCACCTTTCGCTATTCGAGAGGGCGCCTGCGGCCTACGTAAGTGGTGCAAACTTCTTGTCTTGAAGTTTGATTGGTCTTCCGCGTAAACCAAGCTACTCAGTCTCTTTTCTCCACCGAATTTTCCTACTGAGCTCTCCTCATACTATTATTCTTGACATCTCTGATTAGCATATAAAGAGTCGCCTAGGCCATCTCTCCTTCGAATACCCTGGATCAGTTGGGGCTGGTCCCCGGCAGGTGCCGACCGAACAGGGACCTCAGGAGGCAATACTCAAAGAGCTGAGCAGACACGAACCACGCAATCAGCAGGCAATAAGCTTGGAGCTCAGCAGTGACGAATCATGCTGCTCAACTGGCAATAATCAAGCACGTGACCAGGCAGGAATCACGCAGCTCACCTGGCAATTTTCAAGCAGATGAGCCGACAGGAATCACGCAGCTCAGCTGGCAATTGTCATGCAGATGAGCCGGCAGGAATCACGCAGCTCAGCAGGCCCTGATCACGTGACTCTGCAGGCACTGATCACGTGGCTGATCAAGTCCAGATCACGTGACTGAGCATGCACTGATCACGTGGCTATCATGCACTGATGACGTGACTGCGCATGCACTGATGACCTGGCAGATCGGGCACTGATCACATGGCTCATCATGCACTGATCACGTGTTTATCAGGCAATGATCAGTGACTGACAGGCGCTGATCATGGGACTGTGCACGCACTGATCACGTGGCTATCATGCACTGATCACGTGACTGCGCATGCACTGATGACGTGGCTGTTCGGGCACTGATCACCTGTTTATCAGGCAGTGATCAGTGACTGACAGGCGCTGATCAGGGGACTGTGCACGCACTGATCAGGTGGCTGATCAGGAACTGACCACCTGACCGCGCATGCAGTGATCACGTGGCTGGTCGTTCACTGATCACGTGTTTATCATACGGTGATCACGTGACTGAGAGGCGCTGATCACGTGACTGTGCCGTCAGTGATCACGTGGCTGAGCAGGCACTGATATCGTGACTGAGCATGCACTGATCATGTGCCGGGAGCCGGGGAGGCATTCCACTCTGGACAAAGGTCATGAGGAAGGAGGCTCGGCATACGCAAATGCGGGATCGAGCCTCAGGGGTCCACCCGGATATTCTCGAGCATCTCCCCCCAAAAAAACCGGAGTCTGCCTACTGTATTGCTTTGTGCTCTCACCTCTGATTTCACTGGGGGCTGTCCCCCACCACCATCTCGCTCTCTCTGTCAAAGAGTTAACTTACAGCTCCAATTCATAAAGTTCCTTGTCATTCTTCCCTTTAACTTCCAGCTGAGTCTCCATCTGGAGCGCGGAACCCACCACGCTTACTAATTATGCCTGGGCTGCTAAGACCCACTCGAGAAGGTGTCTAGGGTGAGGCACCTTTCGCTATTCGAGAGGGCGCCTGCGGCCTACGTAAGTGGTGCAAACTTCTTGTCTTGAAGTTTGATTGGTCTTCCGCGTAAACCAAGCTACTCAGTCTCTTTTCTCCACCGAATTTTCCTACTGAGCTCTCCTCATACTATTATTCTTGACATCTCTGATTAGCATATAAAGAGTCGCCTAGGCCATCTCTCCTTCGAAGACCCTGGATCAGTTGGGGCTGGTCCCCGGCAGGTGCCGACCGAACAGGGACCTCAGGAGGCAATACTCAAAGAGCTGAGCAGACACGAACCACGCAATCAGCAGGCAATAAGCTTGGAGCTCAGCAGTGACGAATCATGCTGCTCAACTGGCAATAATCAAGCACGTGACCAGGCAGGAATCACGCAGCTCACCTGGCAATTTTCAAGCAGATGAGCCGACAGGAATCACGCAGCTCAGCTGGCAATTGTCATGCAGATGAGCCGGCAGGAATCACGCAGCTCAGCAGGCCCTGATCACGTGACTCTGCAGGCACTGATCACGTGGCTGATCAAGTCCAGATCACGTGACTGAGCATGCACTGATCACGTGGCTATCATGCACTGATGACGTGACTGCGCATGCACTGATGACCTGGCTGATCGGGCACTGATCACATGGCTCATCATGCACTGATCACGTGTTTATCAGGCAATGATCAGTGACTGACAGGCGCTGATCATGGGACTGTGCACGCACTGATCACGTGGCTATCATGCACTGATCACGTGACTGCGCATGCACTGATGACGTGGCTGTTCGGGCACTGATCACCTGTTTATCAGGCAGTGATCAGTGACTGACAGGCGCTGATCAGGGGACTGTGCACGCACTGATCAGGTGGCTGATCAGGAACTGACCACCTGACCGCGCATGCAGTGATCACGTGGCTGGTCGTTCACTGATCACGTGTTTATCATACGGTGATCACGTGACTGAGAGGCGCTGATCACGTGACTGTGCCGTCAGTGATCACGTGGCTGAGCAGGCACTGATATCGTGACTGAGCATGCACTGATCATGTGCCGGGAGCCGGGGAGGCATTCCACTCTGGACAAAGGTCATGAGGAAGGAGGCTCGGCATACGCAAATGCGGGATCGAGCCTCAGGGGTCCACCCGGATATTCTCGAGCATCTCCCCCCAAAAAACCGGAGTCTGCCTACTGTATTGCTTTGTGCTCTCACCTCTGATTTCACTGGGGGCTGTCCCCCACCACCATCTCGCTCTCTCTGTCAAAGAGTTAACTTACAGCTCCAATTCATAAAGTTCCTTGTCATTCTTCCCTTTACCTTCCAGCTGAGTCTCCATCTGGAGCGCGGAACCCACCACGCTTACTAATTATGCCTGGGCTGCTAAGACCCACTCGAGAAGGTGTCTAGGGTGAGGCACCTTTCGCTATTCGAGAGGGCGCCTGCGGCCTACGTAAGTGGTGCAAACTTCTTGTCTTGAAGTTTGATTGGTCTTCCGCGTAAACCAAGCTACTCAGTCTCTTTTCTCCACCGAATTTTCCTACTGAGCTCTCCTCATACTATTATTCTTGACATCTCTGATTAGCATATAAATAGTCGCCTAGGCCATCTCTCCTTCGAATACCCTGGATCAGTTGGGGCTGGTCCCCGGCAGGTGGCGACCGAACAGGGACCTCAGGAGGCAATACTCAAAGAGCTGAGCAGACACGAACCACGCAATCAGCAGGCAATAAGCATGGAGCTCAGCAGTGACGAATCATGCTGCTCAACTGGCAATAATCAAGCACGTGACCAGGCAGGAATCACGCAGCTCAGCTGGCAATTCTCAAGCAGATGAGCCGACAGGAATCACGCAGCTCAGCTGGCAATTGTCATGCAGATGAGCCGGCAGGAATCACGCAGCTCAGCAGGCCCTGATCACCTGACTCTGCAGGCACTGATCACGTGGCTGATCAAGTCCAGATCACGTGACTGAGCATGCACTGATCACGTGGCTATCATGCACTGATGACGTGGCTGATCGGGCACTGATCACATGGCTCATCATGCACTGATCACGTGTTTATCAGGCAATGATCAGTGACTGACAGGCGCTGATCATGGGACTGTGCACGCACTGATCACGTGGCTATCATGCACTGATCACGTGACTGCGCATGCACTGATGACGTGGCTGTTCGGGCACTGATCACGTGTTTATCAGGCAGTGATCAGTGACTGACAGGGGCTGATCAGGGGACTGTGCACGCACTGATCAGGTGGCTGATCAGGAACTGACCACCTGAACGCGCATGCAGTGATCACGTGGCTGGTCGTTCACTGATCACGTGTTTATCATACGGTGATCACGTGACTGAGAGGCGCTGATCACGTGACTTTGCCGTCAGTGATCACGTAGCTGAGCAGGCACTGATATCGTGACTGAGCATGCACTGATCATGTGCCGGGAGCCGGGGAGGCATTCCACTCTGGACAAAGGTCATGAGGAAGGAGGCTCGGCATACGCAAATTCGGGATCGAACCTCAGGAGTCCACCCGGATATTCTCGAGCATCTCCCCCCCAAAAAAAAACCGGAGTCTGCCTACTGTATTGCTTTGTGCTCTCACCTCTGATTTCACTGGGGGCTGTCCCCCACCACCATCTCGCTCTCTCTGTCAAAGAGTTAACTTACAGCTCCAATTCATAAAGTTCCTTGTCATTCTTCCCTTTAACTTCCAGCTGAGTCTCCATCTGGAGCGCGGAACCCACCACGCTTACTAATTATGCCTGGGCTGCTAAGACCCACTCGAGAAGGTGTCTAGGGTGAGGCACCTTTCGCTATTCGAGAGGGCGCCTGCGGCCTACGTAAGTGGTGCAAACTTCTTGTCTTGAAGTTTGATTGGTCTTCCGCGTAAACCAAGCTACTCAGTCTCTTTTCTCCACCGAATTTTCCTACTGAGCTCTCCTCATACTATTATTCTTGACATCTCTGATTAGCATATAAAGAGTCGCCTAGGCCATCTCTCCTTCGAATACCCTGGATCAGTTGGGGCTGGTCCCCGGCAGGTGGCGACTGAACAGGGACCTCAGGAGGCAATACTCAAAGAGCTGAGCAGACACGAACCACGCAATCAGCAGGCAATAAGCATGGAGCTCAGCAGTGACGAATCATGCTGCTCAACTGGCAATAATCAAGCACGTGACCAGGCAGGAATCACGCAGCTCAGCTGGCAATTGTCAAGCAGATGAGCCGACAGGAATCACGCAGCTCAGCTGGCAATTGTCATGCAGATGAGCTGGCAGGAATCACGCAGCTCAGCAGGCCCTGATCACGTGACTCTGCAGGCACTGATCACGTGGCTGATCAAGTCCAGATCACGTGACTGAGCATGCACTGATCACGTGGCTATCATGCACTGATGACGTGGCTGATCGGGCACTGATCACATGGCTCATCATGCACTGATCACGTGTTTATCAGGCAATGATCAGTGACTGACAGGCGCTGATCATGGGACTGTGCACGCACTGATCACGTGGCTATCATGCACTGATCACGTGACTGCCCATGCACTGATGACGTGGCTGTTCGGGCACTGATCACGTGTTTATCAGGCAGTGATCAGTGACTGACAGGCGCTGATCAGGGGACTGTGCACGCACTGATCAGGTGGCTGATCAGGAACTGACCACCTGACCGCGCATGCAGTGATCACGTGGCTGGTCGTTCACTGATCACGTGTTTATCATACGGTGATCACGTGACTGAGAGGCGCTGATCACGTGACTGTGCCGTCAGTGATCACGTAGCTGAGCAGGCACTGATATCGTGACTGAGCATGCACTGATCATGTGCCGGGAGCCGGGGAGGCATTCCACTCTGGACAAAGGTCATGAGGAAGGAGGCTCGGCATACGCAAATGCGGGATCGAGCCTCAGGAGTCCACCCGGATGTTCTCGAGCATCTCCCCCAAAAAAACCGGAGTCTGCCTACTGTATTGATTTGTGCTCTCACCTCTGATTTCACTGGGGGCTGTCCCCCACCACCATCTCGCTCTCTCTGTCAAAGAGTTAACTTACAGCTCCAATTCATAAAGTTCCTTGTCATTCTTCCCTTTAACTTCCAGCTGAGTCTCCATCTGGAGCTCGGAACCCACCACGCTTACTAATTATGCCTGGGCTGCTAAGACCCACTCGAGAAGGTGTCTAGGGTGAGGCACCTTTCGCTATTCGAGAGGGCGCCTGCGGCCTATGTAAGTGGTGCAAACTTCTTGTCTTGAAGTTTGATTGGTCTTCCGCGTAAACCAAGCTACTCAGTCTCTTTTCTCCACCGAATTTTCCTACTGAGCTCTCCTCATACTATTATTCTTGACATCTCTGATTAGCATATAAATAGTCGCCTAGGCCATCTCTCCTTCGAATACCCTTGATCAGTTGGGGCTGGTCCCCGGCAGGTGGCGACCGAACAGGGACCTCAGGAGCAATACTCAAAGAGCTGAGCAGACACGAACCACGCAATCAGCAGGCAATAAGCTTGGAGCTCAGCAGTGACGAATCATGCTGCTCAACTGGCAATAATCAAGCACGTGACCAGGCAGGAATCACGCAGCTCAGCTGGCAATTTTCAAGCAGATGAGCCGACAGGAATCACGCAGCTCAGCTGGCAATTGTCATGTAGATGAGCCGGCAGGAATCACGCAGCTCAGCAGGCCCTGATCACCTGACTCTGCAGGCACTGATCACGTGGCTGATCAAGTCCAGATCACGTGACTGAGCATGCACTGATCACGTGGCTATCATGCACTGATGACCTGGCTGATCGGGCACTGATCACATGGCTCATCATGCACTGATCACGTGTTTATCAGGCAATGATCAGTGACTGACAGGCGCTGATCATGGGACTGTGCATGCACTGATCACGTGGCTATCATGCACTGATCACGTGACTGCGCATGCACTGATGTCGTGGCTGTTCGGGCACTGATCACCTGTTTATCAGGCAGTGATCAGTGACTGACAGGGGCTGATCAGGGGACTGTGCACGCACTGATCAGGTGGCTGATCAGGAACTGACCACCTGAACGCGCATGCAGTGATCACGTGGCTGGTCGTTCACTGATCACGTGATTATCATACGGTGATCACGTGACTGAGAGGCGCTGATCACGTGACTGTGCCGTCAGTGATCACGTGGCTGAGCAGGCACTGATATTGTGACTGAGCATGCACTGATCATGTGCCGGGAGCCGGGGAGGCATTCCACTCTGGACAAAGGTCATGAGGAAGGAGGCTCGGCATACGCAAATGCGGGATCGAGCCTCAGGAGTCCACCCGGATATTCTCGAGCATCTCCCCCCAAAAAAACCGGAGTCTGCCTACTGTATTGCTTTGTGCTCTCACCTCTGATTTCACTGGGGGCTGTCCCCCACCACCATCTCGCTCTCTCTGTCAAAGAGTTAACTTACAGCTCCAATTCATAAAGTTCCTTGTCATTCTTCCCTTTAACTTCCAGCTGAGTCTCCATCTGGAGCGCGGAACCCACCACGCTTACTAATTATGCCTGGGCTGCTAAGACCCACTCGAGAAGGTGTCTAGGGTGAGGCACCTTTCGCTATTCGAGAGGGCGCCTGCGGCCTATGTAAGTGGTGCAAACTTCTTGTCTTGAAGTTTGATTGGTCTTCCGCGTAAACCAAGCTACTCAGTCTCTTTTCTCCACCGAATTTTCCTACTGAGCTCTCCTCATACTATTATTCTTGACATCTCTGATTAGCATATAAATAGTCGCCTAGGCCATCTCTCCTTCGAATACCCTTGATCAGTTGGGGCTGGTCCCCGGCAGGTGGCGACCGAACAGGGACCTCAGGAGGCAATACTCAAAGAGCTGAGCAGACACGAACCACGCAATCAGCAGGCAATAAGCTTGGAGCTCAGCAGTGACGAATCATGCTGCTCAACTGGCAATAATCAAGCACGTGACCAGGCAGGAATCACGCAGCTCAGCTGGCAATTGTCAAGCAGATGAGCCGACAGGAATCACGCAGCTCAGCTGGCAATTGTCATGTAGATGAGCCGGCAGGAATCACGCAGCTCAGCAGGCCCTGATCACCTGACTCTGCAGGCACTGATCACGTGGCTGATCAAGTCCAGATCACGTGACTGAGCATGCACTGATCACGTGGCTATCATGCACTGATGACCTGGCTGATCCGGCACTGATCACATGGCTCATCATGCACTGATCACGTGTTTATCAGGCAATGATCAGTGACTGACAGGCGCTGATCATGGGACTGTGCACGCACTGATCACGTGGCTATCATGCACTGATCACGTGACTGCGCATGCACTGATGACGTGGCTGTTCGGGCACTGATCACCTGTTTATCAGGCAGTGATCAGTGACTGACAGGGGCTGATCAGGGGACTGTGCACGCACTGATCAGGTGGCTGATCAGGAACTGACCACCTGAACGCGCATGCGGTGATCACGTGGCTGGTCGTTCACTGATCACGTGTTTATCATACGGTGATCACGTGACTGAGAGGCGCTGATCACGTGACTGTGCCGTCAGTGATCACGTGGCTGAGCAGGCACTGATATCGTGACTGCGCATGCACTGATCATGTGCCGGGAGCCGGGGAGGCATTCCACTCTGGACAAAGGTCATGAGGAAGGAGGCTCGGCATACGCAAATGCGGGATCGAGCCTCAGGAGTCCACCCGGATATTCTCGAGCATCTCCCCCCCCAAAAAAAACCGGAGTCTGCCTACTGTATTGCTTTGTGCTCTCACCTCTGATTTCACTGGGGCTGTCCCCCACCACCATCTCGCTCTCTCTGTCAAAGAGTTAACTTACAGCTCCAATTCATAAAGTTCCTTGTCATTCTTCCCTTTAACTTCCAGCTGAGTCTCCATCTGGAGCGCGGAACCCACCACGCTTACTAATTATGCCTGGGCTGCTAAGACCCACTCGAGAAGGTGTCTAGGGTGAGGCACCTTTCGCTATTCGAGAGGGCGCCTGCGGCCACGTAAGTGGTGCAAACTTCTTGTCTTGAAGTTTGATTGGTCTTCCGCGTAAACCAAGCTACTCAGTCTCTTTTCTCCACCGAATTTTCCTACTGAGCTCTCCTCATACTATTATTCTTGACATCTCTGATTAGCATATAAAGAGTCGCCTAGGCCATCTCTCCTTCGAATACCCTGGATCAGTTGGGGCTGGTCCCCGGCAGGTGGCGACCGAACAGGGACCTCAGGAGGCAATACTCAAAGAGCTGAGCAGACACGAACCACGCAATCAGCAGGCAATAAGCATGGAGCTCAGCAGTGACGAATCATGCTGCTCAACTGGCAATAATCAAGCACGTGACCAGGCAGGAATCACGCAGCTCAGCTGGCAATTGTCATGCAGATGAGCTGGCAGGAATCACGCAGCTCAGCAGGCCCTGATCACGTGACTCTGCAGGCACTGATCACGTGGCTGATCAAGTCCAGATCACGTGACTGAGCATGCACTGATCACGTGGCTATCATGCACTGATGACGTGACTGCGCATGCACTGATGACCTGGCTGATCGGGCACTGATCACATTGCTCATCATGCACTGATCACGTGTTTATCAGGCAATGATCACTGACTGACAGGCGCTGATCATGGGACTGTGCACGCACTGATCACGTGGCTATCATGCACTGATCACGTGACTGCCCATGCACTGATGACGGGGCTGTTCGGGCACTGATCACCTGTTTATCAGGCAGTGATCAGTGACTGACAGGCGCTGATCAGGGGACTGTGCACGCACTGATCAGGTGGCTGATCAGGAACTGACCACCTGACCGCGCATGCAGTGATCACGTGGCTGGTCGTTCACTGATCACGTGTTTATCATACGGTGATCACGTGACTGAGAGGCGCTGATCACGTGACTGTGCCGTCAGTGATCACGTGGCTGAGCAGGCACTGATATCGTGACTGAGCATGCACTGATCATGTGCCGGGAGCCGGGGAGGCATTCCACTCTGGACAAAGGTCATGAGGAAGGAGGCTCGGCATACGCAAATGCGGGATCGAGCCTCAGGGGTCCACCCGGATATTCTCGAGCATCTCCCCCCAAAAAACCGGAGTCTGCCTACTGTATTGCTTTGTGCTCTCACCTCTGATTTCACTGGGGGCTGTCCCCCACCACCATCTCGCTCTCTCTGTCAAAGAGTTAACTTAGAGCTCCAATTCATAAAGTTCCTTGTCATTCTTCCGTTTAACTTCCAGCTGAGTCTCCATCTGGAGCGCGGAACCCACCACGCTTACTAATTATGCCTGGGCTGCTAAGACCCACTCGAGAAGGTGTCTAGGGTGAGGCACCTTTCGCTATTCGAGAGGGCGCCTGCGGCCTACGTAAGTGGTGCAAACTTCTTGTCTTGAAGTTTGATTGGTCTTCCGCGTAAACCAAGCTACTCAGTCTCTTTTCTCCACCGAATTTTCCTACTGAGCTCTCCTCATACTATTATTCTTGACATCTTTGATTAGCATATAAATAGTCGCCTAGGCCATCTCTCCTTCGAATACCCTTGATCAGTTGGGGCTGGTCCCCGGCAGGTGGCGACCGAACAGGGACCTCAGGAGGCAATACTCAAAGAGCTGAGCAGACACGAACCACGCAATCAGCAGGCAATAAGCATGGAGCTCAGCAGTGACGAATCATGCTGCTCAACTGGCAATAATCAAGCACGTGACCAGGCAGGAATCACGCAGCTCAGCTGGCAATTGTCAAGCAGATGAGCCGACAGGAATCACGCAGCTCAGCTGGCAATTGTCATGTAGATGAGCCGGCAGGAATCACGCAGCTCAGCAGGCCCTGATCACCTGACTCTGCAGGCACTGATCACGTGGCTGATCAAGTCCAGATCACGTGACTGAGCATGCACTGATCACGTGGCTATCATGCACTGATGACGTGGCTGATCGGGCACTGATCACATGGCTCATCATGCACTGATCACGTGTTTATCAGGCAATGATCAGTGACTGACAGGCGCTGATCATGGGACTGTGCACGCACTGATCACGTGGCTATCATGCACTGATCACGTGACTGCGCATGCACTGATGACGTGGCTGTTCGGGCACTGATCACCTGTTTATCAGGCAGTGATCAGTGACTGACAGGGGCTGATCAGGGGACTGTGCACGCACTGATCAGGTGGCTGATCAGGAACTGACCACCTGAACGCGCATGCGGTGATCACGTGGCTGGTCGTTCACTGATCACGTGTTTATCATACGGTGATCACTTGACTGAGAGGCGCTGATCACGTGACTGTGCCGTCAGTGATCACGTGGCTGAGCAGGCACTGATATCGTGACTGAGCATGCACTGATCATGTGCCGGGAGCCGGGGAGGAATTCCACTCTGGACAAAGGTCATGAGGAAGGAGGCTCGGCATACGCAAATGCGGGATCGAGCCTCAGGGGTCCACCCGGATATTCTCGAGCATCTCCCCCAAAAAAACCGGAGTCTGCCTACTGTATTGCTTTGTGCTCTCACCTCTGATTTCACTGGGGGTTGTCCCCCACCACCATCTCGCTCTCTCTGTCAAAGAGTTAACTTAGAGCTCCAATTCATAAAGTTCCTTGTCATTCTTCCGTTTAACTTCCAGCTGAGTCTCCATCTGGAGCGCGGAACCCACCACGCTTACTAATTATGCCTGGGCTGCAAAGACCCACTCGAGAAGGTGTCTAGGGTGAGGCACCTTTCGCTATTCGAGAGGGCGCCTGCGGCCTACGTAAGTGGTGCAAACTTCTTGTCTTGAAGTTTGATTGGTCTTCCGCCTAAACCAAGCTACTCAGTCTCTTTTCTCCACCGAATTTTCCTACTGAGCTCTCCTCATACTATTATTCTTGTCATCTCTGATTAGCATATAAATAGTCGCCTAGGCCATCTCTCCTTCGAATACCCTGGATCAGTTGGGGCTGGTCCCCGGCAGGTGGCGACCGAACAGGGACCTCAGGAGGCAATACTCAAAGAGCTGAGCAGACACGAACCACGCAATCAGCAGGCAATAAGCATGGAGCTCAGCAGTGACGAATCATGCTGCTCAACTTGCAATAATCAAGCACGTGACCAGGCAGGAATCACGCAGCTCAGCTGGCAATTGTCAAGCAGATGAGCCGACAGGAATCACGCAGCTCAGCTGGCAATTGTCATGCAGATGAGCCGGCAGGAATCACGCAGCTCAGCAGGCCCCGATCACGTGACTCTGCAGGCACTGATCACGTGGCTGATCAAGTCCAGATCACGTGACTGAGCATGCACTGATCACGTGGCTATCATGCACTGATGACGTGGCTGATGGGCACTGATCACATGGCTCATCATGCACTGATCACGTGTTTATCAGGCAATGATCAGTGACTGACAGGCGCTGATCATGGGACTGTGCACGCACTGATCACGTGGCTATCATGCACTGATCACGTGACTGCGCATGCACTGATGACGTGGCTGTTCGGGCACTGATCACGTGTTTATCAGGCAGTGATCAGTGACTGACAGGGGCTGATCAGGGGACTGTGCACGCACTGATCAGGTGGCTGATCAGGAACTGACCACCTGAACGCGCATGCAGTGATCACGTGGCTGGTCGTTCACTGATCACCTGTTTATCATACGGTGATCACGTGACTGAGAGGCGCTGATCACGTGACTGTGCCGTCAGTGATCACGTGGCTGAGCATGCACTGATATCGTGACTGAGCATGCACTGATCATGTGCCGGGAGCCGGGGAGGCATTCCACTCTGGACAAAGGTCATGAGGAAGGAGGCTCGGCATACGCAAATGCGGGATCGAGCCTCAGGAGTCCACCCGGATATTCTCGAGCATCTCCCCCCCCAAAAAAAACCGGAGTCTGCCTACTGTATTGCTTTGTGCTCTCACCTCTGATTTCACTGGGGGCTGTCCCCCACCACCATCTCGCTCTCTCTGTCAAAGAGTTAACTTACAGCTCCAATTCATAAAGTTCCTTGTCATTCTTCCCTTTAACTTCCAGCTGAGTCTCCATCTGGAGCGCGGAACCCACCACGCTTACTAATTATGCCTGGGCTGCTAAGACCCACTCGAGAAGGTGTCTAGGGTGAGGCACCTTTCGCTATTCGAGAGGGCGCCTGCGGCCTACGTAAGTGGTGCAAACTTCTTGTCTTGAAGTTTGATTGGTCTTCCGCGTAAACCAAGCTACTCAGTCTCTTTTCTCCACCGAATTTTCCTACTGACCTCTCCTCATACTATTATTCTTGACATCTCTGATTAGCATATAAAGAGTCGCCTAGGCCATCTCTCCTTCGAATACCCTGGATCAGTTGGGGCTGGTCCCCGGCAGGTGGCGACCGAACAGGGACCTCAGGAGGCAATACTCAAAGAGCTGAGCAGACACGAACCACGCAATCAGCAGGCAATAAGCATGGAGCTCAGCAGTGACGAATCATGCTGCTCAACTGGCAATAATCAAGCACGTGACCAGGCAGGAATCACGCAGCTCAGCTGGCAATTGTCAAGCAGATGAGCCGACAGGAATCACGCAGCTCAGCTGGCAATTGTCATGCAGATGAGCTGGCAGGAATCACGCAGCTCAGCAGGCCCTGATCACGTGACTCTGCAGGCACTGATCACGTGGCTGATCAAGTCCAGATCACGTGACTGAGCATGCACTGATCACGTGGCTATCATGCACTGATGACGTGATGCACTGATCACTGGCATGCACTGATGACAGTGATCAGCTGATGATCATGGGCACTGATCACGTGGCTATCATGCACTGATCACGTGACATGCACTGATCACGTGATCATGCACTGATGACGTGACTTGCACTGATGACATCGGGCACTGATCACATGGCTCATCATGCACTGATCACGTGTTTATCAGGCAATGATCAGTGACTGACAGGCGCTGATCATGGGACTGTGCACGCACTGATCACGTGGCTATCATGCACTGATCACGTGACTGCGCATGCACTGATGACGTGGCTGTTCGGGCACTGATCACCTGTTTATCAGGCAGTGATCAGTGACTGACAGGCGCTGATCAGGGGACTGTGCACGCACTGATCAGGTGGCTGATCAGGAACTGACCACCTGACCGCGCATGCAGTGATCACGTGGCTGGTCGTTCACTGATCACGTGTTTATCATACGGTGATCACGTGACTGAGAGGCGCTGATCACGTGACTGTGCCGTCAGTGATCACGTGGCTGAGCAGGCACTGATATCGTGACTGAGCATGCACTGATCATGTGCCGGGAGCCGGGGAGGCATTCCACTCTGGACAAAGGTCATGAGGAAGGAGGCTCGGCATACGCAAATGCGGGATCGAGCCTCAGGGGTCCACCCGGATATTCTCGAGCATCTCCCCCCAAAAAAACCGGAGTCTGCCTACTGTATTGCTTTGTGCTCTCACCTCTGATTTCACTGGGGGCTGTCCCCCACCACCATCTCGCTCTCTCTGTCAAAGAGTTAACTTAGAGCTCCAATTCATAAAGTTCCTTGTCATTCTTCCGTTTAACTTCCAGCTGAGTCTCCATCTGGAGCGCGGAACCCACCACGCTTACTAATTATGCCTGGGCTGCTAAGACCCACTCGAGAAGGTGTCTAGGGTGAGGCACCTTTCGCTATTCGAGAGGGCGCCTTCGGCCTACGTAAGTGGTGCAAACTTCTTGTCTTGACGTTTGATTGGTCTTCCGCGTAAACCAAGCTACTCAGTCTCTTTTCTCCACCGAATTTTCCTACTGAGCTCTCCTCATACTATTATTCTTGACATCTCTGATTAGCATATAAATAGTCGCCTAGGCCATCTCTCCTTCGAATACCCTGGATCAGTTGGGGCTGGTCCCCGGCAGGTGACGACCGAACAGGGACCTCAGGAGGCAATACTCAAAGAGCTGAGCAGACACGAACCACGCAATCAGCAGGCAATAAGCATGGAGCTCAGCAGTGACGAATCATGCTGCTCAACTGGCAATAATCAAGCACGTGACCAGGCAGGAATCACGCAGCTCAGCTGGCAATTCTCAAGCAGATGAGCCGACAGGAATCACGCAGCTCAGCTGGCAATTGTCATGCAGATGAGCCGGCAGGAATCACGCAGCTCAGCAGGCCCTGATCACCTGACTCTGCAGGCACTGATCACGTGGCTGATCAAGTCCAGATCACGTGACTGAGCATGCACTGATCACGTGGCTATCATGCACTGATGACGTGGCTGATCGGGCACTGATCACATGGCTCATCATGCACTGATCACGTGTTTATCAGGCAATGATCAGTGACTGACAGGCGCTGATCATGGGACTGTGCACGCACTGATCACGTGGCTATCATGCACTGATCACGTGACTGCGCATGCACTGATGACGTGGCTGTTCGGGCACTGATCACGTGTTTATCAGGCAGTGATCAGTGACTGACAGGCGCTGATCAGGGGACTGTGCACGCACTGATCAGGTGGCTGATCAGGAACTGACCACCTGAACGCGCATGCGGTGATCACGTGGCTGGTCGTTCACTGATCACGTGTTTATCATACGGTGATCACGTGACTGAGAGGCGCTGATCACGTGACTGTGCCGTCAGTGATCACGTAGCTGAGCAGGCACTGATATCGTGACTGAGCATGCACTGATCATGTGCCGGGAGCCGGGGAGGCATTCCACTCTGGACAAAGGTCATGAGGAAGGAGGCTCGGCATAAGCAAATGCGGGATCGAGACTCAGGAGTCCACCTGGATATTCTCGAGCATCTCCCCCCCCAAAAAAAACCGGAGTCTGCCTACTGTATTGCTTTGTGCTCTCACCTCTGATTTCACTGGGGGATGTCCCCCACCACCATCTCGCTCTCTCTGTCAAAGAGTTAACTTAGAGCTCCAATTCATAAAGTTCCTTGTCATTCTTCCGTTTAACTTCCAGCTGAGTCTCCATCTGGAGCGCGGAACCCACCACGCTTACTAATTATGCCTGGGCTGCTAAGACCCACTCGAGAAGGTGTCTAGGGTGAGGCACCTTTCGCTATTCGAGAGGGCGCCTGCGGCCTACGTAAGTGGTGCAAACTTCTTGTCTTGAAGTTTGATTGGTCTTCCGCGTAAACCAAGCTACTCAGTCTCTTTTCTCCACCGAATTTTCCTACTGAGCTCTCCTCATACTATTATTCTTGACATCTCTGATTAGCATATAAATAGTCGCCTAGGCCATCTCTCCTTCGAATACCCTGGATCAGTTGGGGCTGGTCCCCGGCAGGTGGCGACCGAACAGGGACCTCAGGAGGCAATACTCAAAGAGCTGAGCAGACACGAACCACGCAATCAGCAGGCAATAAGCATGGAGCTCAGCAGTGACGAATCATGCTGCTCAACTGGCAATAATCAAGCACGTGACCAGGCAGGAATCACGCAGCTCAGCTGGCAATTCTCAAGCAGATGAGCCGACAGGAATCACGCAGCTCAGCTGGCAATTGTCATGCAGATGAGCCGGCAGGAATCACGCAGCTCAGCAGGCCCTGATCACCTGACTCTGCAGGCACTGATCACGTGGCTGATCAAGTCCAGATCACGTGACTGAGCATGCACTGATCACGTGGCTATCATGCACTGATGACGTGGCTGATCGGGCACTGATCACATGGCTCATCATGCACTGATCACGTGTTTATCAGGCAATGATCAGTGACTGACAGGCGCTGATCATGGGACTGTGCACGCACTGATCACGTGGCTATCATGCACTGATCACGTGACTGCGCATGCACTGATGACGTGGCTGTTCGGGCACTGATCACGTGTTTATCAGGCAGTGATCAGTGACTGACAGGGGCTGATCAGGGGACTGTGCACGCACTGATCAGGTGGCTGATCAGGAACTGACCACCTGAACGCGCATGCGGTGATCACGTGGCTGGTCGTTCACTGATCACGTGTTTATCATACGGTGATCACGTGACTGAGAGGCGCTGATCACGTGACTGTGCCGTCAGTGATCACGTAGCTGAGCAGGCACTGATATCGTGACTGAGCATGCACTGATCATGTGCCGGGAGCCGGGGAGGCATTCCACTCTGGACAAAGGTCATGAGGAAGGAGGCTCGGCATAAGCAAATGCGGGATCGAGACTCAGGAGTCCACCTGGATATTCTCGAGCATCTCCCCCCCCAAAAAAAACCGGAGTCTGCCTACTGTATTGCTTTGTGCTCTCACCTCTGATTTCACTGGGGGATGTCCCCCACCACCATCTCGCTCTCTCTGTCAAAGAGTTAACTTAGAGCTCCAATTCATAAAGTTCCTTGTCATTCTTCCCTTTAACTTCCAGCTGAGTCTCCATCTGGAGCGCGGAACCCACCACGCTTACTAATTATGCCTGGGCTGCAAAGACCCACTCGAGAAGGTGTCTAGGGTGAGGCACCTTTCGCTATTCGAGAGGGCGCCTGCGGCCTACGTAAGTGGTGCAAACTTCTTGTCTTGAAGTTTGATTGGTCTTCCGCGTAAACCAAGCTACTCAGTCTCTTTTCTCCACCGAATTTTCCTACTGAGCTCTCCTCATACTATTATTCTTGACATCTCTGATTAGCATATAAATAGTCGCCTAGGCCATCTCTCCTTCGAATACCCTGGATCAGTTGGGGCTGGTCCCCGGCAGGTGGCGACCGAACAGGGACCTCAGGAGGCAATACTCAAAGAGCTGAGCAGACACGAACCACGCAATCAGCAGGCAATAAGCATGGAGCTCAGCAGTGACGAATCATGCTGCTCAACTGGCAATAATCAAGCACGTGACCAGGCAGGAATCACGCAGCTCAGCTGGCAATTGTCAAGCAGATGAGCCGACAGGAATCACGCAGCTCAGCTGGCAATTGTCATGCAGATGAGCCGGCAGGAATCACGCAGCTCAGCAGGCCCTGATCACGTGACTCTGCAGGCACTGATCACGTGGCTGATCAAGTCCAGATCACGTGACTGAGCATGCACTGATCACGTGGCTATCATGCACTGATGACGTGACTGCGCATGCACTGATGACGTGGCTGATCGGGCACTGATCACATGGCTCATCATGCACTGATCACGTGTTTATCAGGCAATGATCAGTGACTGACAGGCGCTGATCATGGGACTGTGCACGCACTGATCACGTGGCTATCATGCACTGATCACGTGACTGCGCATGCACTGATGACGTGGCTGTTCGGGCACTGATCACGTGTTTATCAGGCAGTGATCAGTGACTGACAGGCGCTGATCAGGGGACTGTGCACGCACTGATCAGGTGGCTGATCAGGAACTGACCACCTGACCGCGCATGCAGTGATCACGTGGCTGGTCGTTCACTGATCACGTGTTTATCATACGGTGATCACGTGACTGAGAGGCGCTGATCACGTGACTGTGCCGTCAGTGATCACGTGGCTGAGCAGGCACTGATATCGTGACTGAGCATGCACTGATCATGTGCCGGGAGCCGGGGAGGCATTCCACTCTGGACAAAGGTCATGAGGAAGGAGGCTCGGCATACGCAAATGCGGGATCGAGCCTCAGGAGTCCACCCGGATATTCTCGAGCATCTCCCCCCAAAAAAACCGGAGTCTGCCTACTGTATTGCTTTGTGCTCTCACCTCTGATTTCACTGGGGGCTGTCCCCCACCACCATCTCGCTCTCTCTGTCAAAGAGTTAACTTACAGCTCCAATTCATAAAGTTCCTTGTCATTCTTCCCTTTAACTTCCAGCTGAGTCTCCATCTGGAGCGCGGAACCCACCACGCTTACTAATTATGCCTGGGCTGCTAAGACCCACTCGAGAAGGTGTCTAGGGTGAGGCACCTTTCGCTATTCGAGAGGGCGCCTGCGGCCTACGTAAGTGGTGCAAACTTCTTGTCTTGAAGTTTGATTGGTCTTCCGCGTAAACCAAGCTACTCAGTCTCTTTTCTCCACCGAATTTTCCTACTGAGCTCTCCTCATACTATTATTCTTGACATCTCTGATTAGCATATAAATAGTCGCCTAGGCCATCTCTCCTTCGAATACCCTGGATCAGTTGGGGCTGGTCCCCGGCAGGTGGCGACCGAACAGGGACCTCAGGAGGCAATACTCAAAGAGCTGAGCAGACACGAACCACGCAATCAGCAGGCAATAAGCATGGAGCTCAGCAGTGACGAATCATGCTGCTCAACTGGCAATAATCAAGCACGTGACCAGGCAGGAATCACGCAGCTCAGCTGGCAATTGTCAAGCAGATGAGCCGACAGGAATCACGCAGCTCAGCTGGCAATTGTCATGCAGATGAGCCGGCAGGAATCACGCAGCTCAGCAGGCCCTGATCACGTGACTCTGCAGGCACTGATCACGTGGCTGATCAAGTCCAGATCACGTGACTGAGCATGCACTGATCACGTGGCTATCATGCACTGATGACGTGACTGCGCATGCACTGATGACGTGGCTGATCGGGCACTGATCACATGGCTCATCATGCACTGATCACGTGTTTATCAGGCAATGATCAGTGACTGACAGGCGCTGATCATGGGACTGTGCACGCACTGATCACGTGGCTATCATGCACTGATCACGTGACTGCGCATGCACTGATGACGTGGCTGTTCGGGCACTGATCACGTGTTTATCAGGCAGTGATCAGTGACTGACAGGCGCTGATCAGGGGACTGTGCACGCACTGATCAGGTGGCTGATCAGGAACTGACCACCTGACCGCGCATGCAGTGATCACGTGGCTGGTCGTTCACTGATCACGTGTTTATCATACGGTGATCACGTGACTGAGAGGCGCTGATCACGTGACTGTGCCGTCAGTGATCACGTGGCTGAGCAGGCACTGATATCGTGACTGAGCATGCACTGATCATGTGCCGGGAGCCGGGGAGGCATTCCACTCTGGACAAAGGTCATGAGGAAGGAGGCTCGGCATACGCAAATGCGGGATCGAGCCTCAGGAGTCCACCCGGATATTCTCGAGCATCTCCCCCCAAAAAAACCGGAGTCTGCCTACTGTATTGCTTTGTGCTCTCACCTCTGATTTCACTGGGGGCTGTCCCCCACCACCATCTCGCTCTCTCTGTCAAAGAGTTAACTTACAGCTCCAATTCATAAAGTTCCTTGTCATTCTTCCCTTTAACTTCCAGCTGAGTCTCCATCTGGAGCGCGGAACCCACCACGCTTACTAATTATGCCTGGGCTGCTAAGACCCACTCGAGAAGGTGTCTAGGGTGAGGCACCTTTCGCTATTCGAGAGGGCGCCTGCGGCCTACGTAAGTGGTGCAAACTTCTTGTCTTGAAGTTTGATTGGTCTTCCGCGTAAACCAAGCTACTCAGTCTCTTTTCTCCACCGAATTTTCCTACTGAGCTCTCCTCATACTATTATTCTTGACATCTCTGATTAGCATATAAATAGTCGCCTAGGCCATCTCTCCTTCGAATACCCTGGATCAGTTGGGGCTGGTCCCCGGCAGGTGGCGACCGAACAGGGACCTCAGGAGGCAATACTCAAAGAGCTGAGCAGACACGAACCACGCAATCAGCAGGCAATAAGCATGGAGCTCAGCAGTGACGAATCATGCTGCTCAACTGGCAATAATCAAGCACGTGACCAGGCAGGAATCACGCAGCTCAGCTGGCAATTGTCAAGCAGATGAGCCGACAGGAATCACGCAGCTCAGCTGGCAATTGTCATGCAGATGAGCCGGCAGGAATCACGCAGCTCAGCAGGCCCTGATCACGTGACTCTGCAGGCACTGATCACGTGGCTGATCAAGTCCAGATCACGTGACTGAGCATGCACTGATCACGTGGCTATCATGCACTGATGACGTGACTGCGCATGCACTGATGACGTGGCTGATCGGGCACTGATCACATGGCTCATCATGCACTGATCACGTGTTTATCAGGCAATGATCAGTGACTGACAGGCGCTGATCATGGGACTGTGCACGCACTGATCACGTGGCTATCATGCACTGATCACGTGACTGCGCATGCACTGATGACGTGGCTGTTCGGGCACTGATCACGTGTTTATCAGGCAGTGATCAGTGACTGACAGGCGCTGATCAGGGGACTGTGCACGCACTGATCAGGTGGCTGATCAGGAACTGACCACCTGACCGCGCATGCAGTGATCACGTGGCTGGTCGTTCACTGATCACGTGTTTATCATACGGTGATCACGTGACTGAGAGGCGCTGATCACGTGACTGTGCCGTCAGTGATCACGTGGCTGAGCAGGCACTGATATCGTGACTGAGCATGCACTGATCATGTGCCGGGAGCCGGGGAGGCATTCCACTCTGGACAAAGGTCATGAGGAAGGAGGCTCGGCATACGCAAATGCGGGATCGAGCCTCAGGAGTCCACCCGGATATTCTCGAGCATCTCCCCCCAAAAAAACCGGAGTCTGCCTACTGTATTGCTTTGTGCTCTCACCTCTGATTTCACTGGGGGCTGTCCCCCACCACCATCTCGCTCTCTCTGTCAAAGAGTTAACTTACAGCTCCAATTCATAAAGTTCCTTGTCATTCTTCCCTTTAACTTCCAGCTGAGTCTCCATCTGGAGCGCGGAACCCACCACGCTTACTAATTATGCCTGGGCTGCTAAGACCCACTCGAGAAGGTGTCTAGGGTGAGGCACCTTTCGCTATTCGAGAGGGCGCCTGCGGCCTACGTAAGTGGTGCAAACTTCTTGTCTTGAAGTTTGATTGGTCTTCCGCGTAAACCAAGCTACTCAGTCTCTTTTCTCCACCGAATTTTCCTACTGAGCTCTCCTCATACTATTATTCTTGACATCTCTGATTAGCATATAAATAGTCGCCTAGGCCATCTCTCCTTCGAATACCCTGGATCAGTTGGGGCTGGTCCCCGGCAGGTGGCGACCGAACAGGGACCTCAGGAGGCAATACTCAAAGAGCTGAGCAGACACGAACCACGCAATCAGCAGGCAATAAGCATGGAGCTCAGCAGTGACGAATCATGCTGCTCAACTGGCAATAATCAAGCACGTGACCAGGCAGGAATCACGCAGCTCAGCTGGCAATGATCACGTGACTCTGCAGGCACTGATCACGTGGCTGATCAAGTCCAGATCACGTGACTGAGCATGCACTGATCACGTGGCTATCATGCACTGATGACGTGACTGCGCATGCACTGATGACGTGGCTGATCGGGCACTGATCACATGGCTCATCATGCACTGATCACGTGTTTATCAGGCAATGATCAGTGACTGACAGGCGCTGATCATGGGACTGTGCACGCACTGATCACGTGGCTATCATGCACTGATCACGTGACTGCGCATGCACTGATGACGTGGCTGTTCGGGCACTGATCACGTGTTTATCAGGCAGTGATCAGTGACTGACAGGCGCTGATCAGGGGACTGTGCACGCACTGATCAGGTGGCTGATCAGGAACTGACCACCTGACCGCGCATGCAGTGATCACGTGGCTGGTCGTTCACTGATCACGTGTTTATCATACGGTGATCACGTGACTGAGAGGCGCTGATCACGTGACTGTGCCGTCAGTGATCACGTGGCTGAGCAGGCACTGATATCGTGACTGAGCATGCACTGATCATGTGCCGGGAGCCGGGGAGGCATTCCACTCTGGACAAAGGTCATGAGGAAGGAGGCTCGGCATACGCAAATGCGGGATCGAGCCTCAGGAGTCCACCCGGATATTCTCGAGCATCTCCCCCCAAAAAAACCGGAGTCTGCCTACTGTATTGCTTTGTGCTCTCACCTCTGATTTCACTGGGGGCTGTCCCCCACCACCATCTCGCTCTCTCTGTCAAAGAGTTAACTTACAGCTCCAATTCATAAAGTTCCTTGTCATTCTTCCCTTTAACTTCCAGCTGAGTCTCCATCTGGAGCGCGGAACCCACCACGCTTACTAATTATGCCTGGGCTGCTAAGACCCACTCGAGAAGGTGTCTAGGGTGAGGCACCTTTCGCTATTCGAGAGGGCGCCTGCGGCCTACGTAAGTGGTGCAAACTTCTTGTCTTGAAGTTTGATTGGTCTTCCGCGTAAACCAAGCTACTCAGTCTCTTTTCTCCACCGAATTTTCCTACTGAGCTCTCCTCATACTATTATTCTTGACATCTCTGATTAGCATATAAATAGTCGCCTAGGCCATCTCTCCTTCGAATACCCTGGATCAGTTGGGGCTGGTCCCCGGCAGGTGGCGACCGAACAGGGACCTCAGGAGGCAATACTCAAAGAGCTGAGCAGACACGAACCACGCAATCAGCAGGCAATAAGCATGGAGCTCAGCAGTGACGAATCATGCTGCTCAACTGGCAATAATCAAGCACGTGACCAGGCAGGAATCACGCAGCTCAGCTGGCAATTGTCAAGCAGATGAGCCGACAGGAATCACGCAGCTCAGCTGGCAATTGTCATGCAGATGAGCCGGCAGGAATCACGCAGCTCAGCAGGCCCTGATCACGTGACTCTGCAGGCACTGATCACGTGGCTGATCAAGTCCAGATCACGTGACTGAGCATGCACTGATCACGTGGCTATCATGCACTGATGACGTGACTGCTGATCGTGGCTGACTGATCACATGGCTCATCATGCACTGATCACGTGTTTATCAGGCAATGATCAGTGACTGACAGGCGCTGATCATGGGACTGTGCACGCACTGATCACGTGGCTATCATGCACTGATCACGTGACTGCGCATGCACTGATGACGTGGCTGTTCGGGCACTGATCACGTGTTTATCAGGCAGTGATCAGTGACTGACAGGCGCTGATCAGGGGACTGTGCACGCACTGATCAGGTGGCTGATCAGGAACTGACCACCTGACCGCGCATGCAGTGATCACGTGGCTGGTCGTTCACTGATCACGTGTTTATCATACGGTGATCACGTGACTGAGAGGCGCTGATCACGTGACTGTGCCGTCAGTGATCACGTGGCTGAGCAGGCACTGATATCGTGACTGAGCATGCACTGATCATGTGCCGGGAGCCGGGGAGGCATTCCACTCTGGACAAAGGTCATGAGGAAGGAGGCTCGGCATACGCAAATGCGGGATCGAGCCTCAGGAGTCCACCCGGATATTCTCGAGCATCTCCCCCCAAAAAAACCGGAGTCTGCCTACTGTATTGCTTTGTGCTCTCACCTCTGATTTCACTGGGGGCTGTCCCCCACCACCATCTCGCTCTCTCTGTCAAAGAGTTAACTTACAGCTCCAATTCATAAAGTTCCTTGTCATTCTTCCCTTTAACTTCCAGCTGAGTCTCCATCTGGAGCGCGGAACCCACCACGCTTACTAATTATGCCTGGGCTGCTAAGACCCACTCGAGAAGGTGTCTAGGGTGAGGCACCTTTCGCTATTCGAGAGGGCGCCTGCGGCCTACGTAAGTGGTGCAAACTTCTTGTCTTGAAGTTTGATTGGTCTTCCGCGTAAACCAAGCTACTCAGTCTCTTTTCTCCACCGAATTTTCCTACTGAGCTCTCCTCATACTATTATTCTTGACATCTCTGATTAGCATATAAATAGTCGCCTAGGCCATCTCTCCTTCGAATACCCTGGATCAGTTGGGGCTGGTCCCCGGCAGGTGGCGACCGAACAGGGACCTCAGGAGGCAATACTCAAAGAGCTGAGCAGACACGAACCACGCAATCAGCAGGCAATAAGCATGGAGCTCAGCAGTGACGAATCATGCTGCTCAACTGGCAATAATCAAGCACGTGACCAGGCAGGAATCACGCAGCTCAGCTGGCAATTGTCAAGCAGATGAGCCGACAGGAATCACGCAGCTCAGCTGGCAATTGTCATGCAGATGAGCCGGCAGGAATCACGCAGCTCAGCAGGCCCTGATCACGTGACTCTGCAGGCACTGATCACGTGGCTGATCAAGTCCAGATCACGTGACTGAGCATGCACTGATCACGTGGCTATCATGCACTGATGACGTGACTGCGCATGCACTGATGACGTGGCTGATCGGGCACTGATCACATGGCTCATCATGCACTGATCACGTGTTTATCAGGCAATGATCAGTGACTGACAGGCGCTGATCATGGGACTGTGCACGCACTGATCACGTGGCTATCATGCACTGATCACGTGACTGCGCATGCACTGATGACGTGGCTGTTCGGGCACTGATCACGTGTTTATCAGGCAGTGATCAGTGACTGACAGGCGCTGATCAGGGGACTGTGCACGCACTGATCAGGTGGCTGATCAGGAACTGACCACCTGACCGCGCATGCAGTGATCACGTGGCTGGTCGTTCACTGATCACGTGTTTATCATACGGTGATCACGTGACTGAGAGGCGCTGATCACGTGACTGTGCCGTCAGTGATCACGTGGCTGAGCAGGCACTGATATCGTGACTGAGCATGCACTGATCATGTGCCGGGAGCCGGGGAGGCATTCCACTCTGGACAAAGGTCATGAGGAAGGAGGCTCGGCATACGCAAATGCGGGATCGAGCCTCAGGAGTCCACCCGGATATTCTCGAGCATCTCCCCCCAAAAAACCGGAGTCTGCCTACTGTATTGCTTTGTGCTCTCACCTCTGATTTCACTGGGGGCTGTCCCCCACCACCATCTCGCTCTCTCTGTCAAAGAGTTAACTTACAGCTCCAATTCATAAAGTTCCTTGTCATTCTTCCCTTTAACTTCCAGCTGAGTCTCCATCTGGAGCGCGGAACCCACCACGCTTACTAATTATGCCTGGGCTGCTAAGACCCACTCGAGAAGGTGTCTAGGGTGAGGCACCTTTCGCTATTCGAGAGGGCGCCTGCGGCCTACGTAAGTGGTGCAAACTTCTTGTCTTGAAGTTTGATTGGTCTTCCGCGTAAACCAAGCTACTCAGTCTCTTTTCTCCACCGAATTTTCCTACTGAGCTCTCCTCATACTATTATTCTTGACATCTCTGATTAGCATATAAATAGTCGCCTAGGCCATCTCTCCTTCGAATACCCTGGATCAGTTGGGGCTGGTCCCCGGCAGGTGGCGACCGAACAGGGACCTCAGGAGGCAATACTCAAAGAGCTGAGCAGACACGAACCACGCAATCAGCAGGCAATAAGCATGGAGCTCAGCAGTGACGAATCATGCTGCTCAACTGGCAATAATCAAGCACGTGACCAGGCAGGAATCACGCAGCTCAGCTGGCAATTGTCAAGCAGATGAGCCGACAGGAATCACGCAGCTCAGCTGGCAATTGTCATGCAGATGAGCCGGCAGGAATCACGCAGCTCAGCAGGCCCTGATCACGTGACTCTGCAGGCACTGATCACGTGGCTGATCAAGTCCAGATCACGTGACTGAGCATGCACTGATCACGTGGCTATCATGCACTGATGACGTGGCTGATCGGGCACTGATCACATGGCTCATCATGCACTGATCACGTGTTTATCAGGCAATGATCAGTGACTGACAGGCGCTGATCATGGGACTGTGCACGCACTGATCACGTGGCTATCATGCACTGATCACGTGACTGCGCATGCACTGATGACGTGGCTGTTCGGGCACTGATCACGTGTTTATCAGGCAGTGATCAGTGACTGACAGGCGCTGATCAGGGGACTGTGCACGCACTGATCAGGTGGCTGATCAGGAACTGACCACCTGACCGCGCATGCAGTGATCACGTGGCTGGTCGTTCACTGATCACGTGTTTATCATACGGTGATCACGTGACTGAGAGGCGCTGATCACGTGACTGTGCCGTCAGTGATCACGTGGCTGAGCAGGCACTGATATCGTGACTGAGCATGCACTGATCATGTGCCGGGAGCCGGGGAGGCATTCCACTCTGGACAAAGGTCATGAGGAAGGAGGCTCGGCATACGCAAATGCGGGATCGAGCCTCAGGAGTCCACCCGGATATTCTCGAGCATCTCCCCCCAAAAAAACCGGAGTCTGCCTACTGTATTGCTTTGTGCTCTCACCTCTGATTTCACTGGGGGCTGTCCCCCACCACCATCTCGCTCTCTCTGTCAAAGAGTTAACTTACAGCTCCAATTCATAAAGTTCCTTGTCATTCTTCCCTTTAACTTCCAGCTGAGTCTCCATCTGGAGCGCGGAACCCACCACGCTTACTAATTATGCCTGGGCTGCTAAGACCCACTCGAGAAGGTGTCTAGGGTGAGGCACCTTTCGCTATTCGAGAGGGCGCCTGCGGCCTACGTAAGTGGTGCAAACTTCTTGTCTTGAAGTTTGATTGGTCTTCCGCGTAAACCAAGCTACTCAGTCTCTTTTCTCCACCGAATTTTCCTACTGAGCTCTCCTCATACTATTATTCTTGACATCTCTGATTAGCATATAAATAGTCGCCTAGGCCATCTCTCCTTCGAATACCCTGGATCAGTTGGGGCTGGTCCCCGGCAGGTGGCGACCGAACAGGGACCTCAGGAGGCAATACTCAAAGAGCTGAGCAGACACGAACCACGCAATCAGCAGGCAATAAGCATGGAGCTCAGCAGTGACGAATCATGCTGCTCAACTGGCAATAATCAAGCACGTGACCAGGCAGGAATCACGCAGCTCAGCTGGCAATTGTCAAGCAGATGAGCCGACAGGAATCACGCAGCTCAGCTGGCAATTGTCATGCAGATGAGCCGGCAGGAATCACGCAGCTCAGCAGGCCCTGATCACGTGACTCTGCAGGCACTGATCACGTGGCTGATCAAGTCCAGATCACGTGACTGAGCATGCACTGATCACGTGGCTATCATGCACTGATGACGTGACTGCGCATGCACTGATGACGTGGCTGATCGGGCACTGATCACATGGCTCATCATGCACTGATCACGTGTTTATCAGGCAATGATCAGTGACTGACAGGCGCTGATCATGGGACTGTGCACGCACTGATCACGTGGCTATCATGCACTGATCACGTGACTGCGCATGCACTGATGACGTGGCTGTTCGGGCACTGATCACGTGTTTATCAGGCAGTGATCAGTGACTGACAGGCGCTGATCAGGGGACTGTGCACGCACTGATCAGGTGGCTGATCAGGAACTGACCACCTGACCGCGCATGCAGTGATCACGTGGCTGGTCGTTCACTGATCACGTGTTTATCATACGGTGATCACGTGACTGAGAGGCGCTGATCACGTGACTGTGCCGTCAGTGATCACGTGGCTGAGCAGGCACTGATATCGTGACTGAGCATGCACTGATCATGTGCCGGGAGCCGGGGAGGCATTCCACTCTGGACAAAGGTCATGAGGAAGGAGGCTCGGCATACGCAAATGCGGGATCGAGCCTCAGGAGTCCACCCGGATATTCTCGAGCATCTCCCCCCAAAAAAACCGGAGTCTGCCTACTGTATTGCTTTGTGCTCTCACCTCTGATTTCACTGGGGGCTGTCCCCCACCACCATCTCGCTCTCTCTGTCAAAGAGTTAACTTACAGCTCCAATTCATAAAGTTCCTTGTCATTCTTCCCTTTAACTTCCAGCTGAGTCTCCATCTGGAGCGCGGAACCCACCACGCTTACTAATTATGCCTGGGCTGCTAAGACCCACTCGAGAAGGTGTCTAGGGTGAGGCACCTTTCGCTATTCGAGAGGGCGCCTGCGGCCTACGTAAGTGGTGCAAACTTCTTGTCTTGAAGTTTGATTGGTCTTCCGCGTAAACCAAGCTACTCAGTCTCTTTTCTCCACCGAATTTTCCTACTGAGCTCTCCTCATACTATTATTCTTGACATCTCTGATTAGCATATAAATAGTCGCCTAGGCCATCTCTCCTTCGAATACCCTGGATCAGTTGGGGCTGGTCCCCGGCAGGTGGCGACCGAACAGGGACCTCAGGAGGCAATACTCAAAGAGCTGAGCAGACACGAACCACGCAATCAGCAGGCAATAAGCATGGAGCTCAGCAGTGACGAATCATGCTGCTCAACTGGCAATAATCAAGCACGTGACCAGGCAGGAATCACGCAGCTCAGCTGGCAATTGTCAAGCAGATGAGCCGACAGGAATCACGCAGCTCAGCTGGCAATTGTCATGCAGATGAGCCGGCAGGAATCACGCAGCTCAGCAGGCCCTGATCACGTGACTCTGCAGGCACTGATCACGTGGCTGATCAAGTCCAGATCACGTGACTGAGCATGCACTGATCACGTGGCTATCATGCACTGATGACGTGGCTGATCGGGCACTGATCACATGGCTCATCATGCACTGATCACGTGTTTATCAGGCAATGATCAGTGACTGACAGGCGCTGATCATGGGACTGTGCACGCACTGATCACGTGGCTATCATGCACTGATCACGTGACTGCGCATGCACTGATGACGTGGCTGTTCGGGCACTGATCACGTGTTTATCAGGCAGTGATCAGTGACTGACAGGCGCTGATCAGGGGACTGTGCACGCACTGATCAGGTGGCTGATCAGGAACTGACCACCTGACCGCGCATGCAGTGATCACGTGGCTGGTCGTTCACTGATCACGTGTTTATCATACGGTGATCACGTGACTGAGAGGCGCTGATCACGTGACTGTGCCGTCAGTGATCACGTGGCTGAGCAGGCACTGATATCGTGACTGAGCATGCACTGATCATGTGCCGGGAGCCGGGGAGGCATTCCACTCTGGACAAAGGTCATGAGGAAGGAGGCTCGGCATACGCAAATGCGGGATCGAGCCTCAGGAGTCCACCCGGATATTCTCGAGCATCTCCCCCCAAAAAACCGGAGTCTGCCTACTGTATTGCTTTGTGCTCTCACCTCTGATTTCACTGGGGGCTGTCCCCCACCACCATCTCGCTCTCTCTGTCAAAGAGTTAACTTACAGCTCCAATTCATAAAGTTCCTTGTCATTCTTCCCTTTAACTTCCAGCTGAGTCTCCATCTGGAGCGCGGAACCCACCACGCTTACTAATTATGCCTGGGCTGCTAAGACCCACTCGAGAAGGTGTCTAGGGTGAGGCACCTTTCGCTATTCGAGAGGGCGCCTGCGGCCTACGTAAGTGGTGCAAACTTCTTGTCTTGAAGTTTGATTGGTCTTCCGCGTAAACCAAGCTACTCAGTCTCTTTTCTCCACCGAATTTTCCTACTGAGCTCTCCTCATACTATTATTCTTGACATCTCTGATTAGCATATAAATAGTCGCCTAGGCCATCTCTCCTTCGAATACCCTGGATCAGTTGGGGCTGGTCCCCGGCAGGTGGCGACCGAACAGGGACCTCAGGAGGCAATACTCAAAGAGCTGAGCAGACACGAACCACGCAATCAGCAGGCAATAAGCATGGAGCTCAGCAGTGACGAATCATGCTGCTCAACTGGCAATAATCAAGCACGTGACCAGGCAGGAATCACGCAGCTCAGCTGGCAATTGTCAAGCAGATGAGCCGACAGGAATCACGCAGCTCAGCTGGCAATTGTCATGCAGATGAGCCGGCAGGAATCACGCAGCTCAGCAGGCCCTGATCACGTGACTCTGCAGGCACTGATCACGTGGCTGATCAAGTCCAGATCACGTGACTGAGCATGCACTGATCACGTGGCTATCATGCACTGATGACGTGGCTGATCGGGCACTGATCACATGGCTCATCATGCACTGATCACGTGTTTATCAGGCAATGATCAGTGACTGACAGGCGCTGATCATGGGACTGTGCACGCACTGATCACGTGGCTATCATGCACTGATCACGTGACTGCGCATGCACTGATGACGTGGCTGTTCGGGCACTGATCACGTGTTTATCAGGCAGTGATCAGTGACTGACAGGCGCTGATCAGGGGACTGTGCACGCACTGATCAGGTGGCTGATCAGGAACTGACCACCTGACCGCGCATGCAGTGATCACGTGGCTGGTCGTTCACTGATCACGTGTTTATCATACGGTGATCACGTGACTGAGAGGCGCTGATCACGTGACTGTGCCGTCAGTGATCACGTGGCTGAGCAGGCACTGATATCGTGACTGAGCATGCACTGATCATGTGCCGGGAGCCGGGGAGGCATTCCACTCTGGACAAAGGTCATGAGGAAGGAGGCTCGGCATACGCAAATGCGGGATCGAGCCTCAGGAGTCCACCCGGATATTCTCGAGCATCTCCCCCCAAAAAAACCGGAGTCTGCCTACTGTATTGCTTTGTGCTCTCACCTCTGATTTCACTGGGGGCTGTCCCCCACCACCATCTCGCTCTCTCTGTCAAAGAGTTAACTTACAGCTCCAATTCATAAAGTTCCTTGTCATTCTTCCCTTTAACTTCCAGCTGAGTCTCCATCTGGAGCGCGGAACCCACCACGCTTACTAATTATGCCTGGGCTGCTAAGACCCACTCGAGAAGGTGTCTAGGGTGAGGCACCTTTCGCTATTCGAGAGGGCGCCTGCGGCCTACGTAAGTGGTGCAAACTTCTTGTCTTGAAGTTTGATTGGTCTTCCGCGTAAACCAAGCTACTCAGTCTCTTTTCTCCACCGAATTTTCCTACTGAGCTCTCCTCATACTATTATTCTTGACATCTCTGATTAGCATATAAATAGTCGCCTAGGCCATCTCTCCTTCGAATACCCTGGATCAGTTGGGGCTGGTCCCCGGCAGGTGGCGACCGAACAGGGACCTCAGGAGGCAATACTCAAAGAGCTGAGCAGACACGAACCACGCAATCAGCAGGCAATAAGCATGGAGCTCAGCAGTGACGAATCATGCTGCTCAACTGGCAATAATCAAGCACGTGACCAGGCAGGAATCACGCAGCTCAGCTGGCAATTGTCAAGCAGATGAGCCGACAGGAATCACGCAGCTCAGCTGGCAATTGTCATGCAGATGAGCCGGCAGGAATCACGCAGCTCAGCAGGCCCTGATCACGTGACTCTGCAGGCACTGATCACGTGGCTGATCAAGTCCAGATCACGTGACTGAGCATGCACTGATCACGTGGCTATCATGCACTGATGACGTGGCTGCGCATGCACTGATGCACTGATGTGCTGATCAGGGCACTGATCACATGGCTGATCATGGCATGCACTGATCACGATGTTTATGCAGGCAATGATCAGTGACTGACACTGGCGCTGATCATGGGACTGTGCACGCATCTGATCACTGATCACGTGGCTATCATGCACTGATCACGTGACTGCGCATGCACTGATGACGTGGCTGTTCGGGCACTGATCACGTGTTTATCAGGCAGTGATCAGTGACTGACAGGCGCTGATCAGGGGACTGTGCACGCACTGATCAGGTGGCTGATCAGGAACTGACCACCTGACCGCGCATGCAGTGATCACGTGGCTGGTCGTTCACTGATCACGTGTTTATCATACGGTGATCACGTGACTGAGAGGCGCTGATCACGTGACTGTGCCGTCAGTGATCACGTGGCTGAGCAGGCACTGATATCGTGACTGAGCATGCACTGATCATGTGCCGGGAGCCGGGGAGGCATTCCACTCTGGACAAAGGTCATGAGGAAGGAGGCTCGGCATACGCAAATGCGGGATCGAGCCTCAGGAGTCCACCCGGATATTCTCGAGCATCTCCCCCCAAAAAAACCGGAGTCTGCCTACTGTATTGCTTTGTGCTCTCACCTCTGATTTCACTGGGGGCTGTCCCCCACCACCATCTCGCTCTCTCTGTCAAAGAGTTAACTTACAGCTCCAATTCATAAAGTTCCTTGTCATTCTTCCCTTTAACTTCCAGCTGAGTCTCCATCTGGAGCGCGGAACCCACCACGCTTACTAATTATGCCTGGGCTGCTAAGACCCACTCGAGAAGGTGTCTAGGGTGAGGCACCTTTCGCTATTCGAGAGGGCGCCTGCGGCCTACGTAAGTGGTGCAAACTTCTTGTCTTGAAGTTTGATTGGTCTTCCGCGTAAACCAAGCTACTCAGTCTCTTTTCTCCACCGAATTTTCCTACTGAGCTCTCCTCATACTATTATTCTTGACATCTCTGATTAGCATATAAATAGTCGCCTAGGCCATCTCTCCTTCGAATACCCTGGATCAGTTGGGGCTGGTCCCCGGCAGGTGGCGACCGAACAGGGACCTCAGGAGGCAATACTCAAAGAGCTGAGCAGACACGAACCACGCAATCAGCAGGCAATAAGCATGGAGCTCAGCAGTGACGAATCATGCTGCTCAACTGGCAATAATCAAGCACGTGACCAGGCAGGAATCACGCAGCTCAGCTGGCAATTGTCAAGCAGATGAGCCGACAGGAATCACGAAGCTCAGCTGGCAATTGTCATGCAGATGAGCCGGCAGGAATCACGCAGCTCAGCAGGCCCTGATCACGTGACTCTGCAGGCACTGATCACGTGGCTGATCAAGTCCAGATCACGTGACTGAGCATGCACTGATCACGTGGCTATCATGCACTGATGACGTGGCTGATCGGCCACTGATCACATGGCTCATCATGCACTGATCACGTGTTTATCAGGCAATGATCAGTGACTGACAGGCGCTGATCATGGGACTGTGCACGCACTGATCACGTGGCTATCATGCACTGATCACGTGACTGCGCATGCACTGATGACGTGGCTGTTCGGGCACTGATCACGTGTTTATCAGGCAGTGATCAGTGACTGACAGGCGCTGATCAGGGGACTGTGCACGCACTGATCAGGTGGCTGATCAGGAACTGACCACCTGACCGCGCATGCAGTGATCACGTGGCTGGTCGTTCACTGATCACGTGTTTATCATACGGTGATCACGTGACTGAGAGGCGCTGATCACGTGACTGTGCCGTCAGTGATCACGTGGCTGAGCAGGCACTGATATCGTGACTGAGCATGCACTGATCATGTGCCGGGAGCCGGGGAGGCATTCCACTCTGGACAAAGGTCATGAGGAAGGAGGCTCGGCATACGCAAATGCGGGATCGAGCCTCAGGAGTCCACCCGGATATTCTCGAGCATCTCCCCCCAAAAAAACCGGAGTCTGCCTACTGTATTGCTTTGTGCTCTCACCTCTGATTTCACTGGGGGCTGTCCCCCACCACCATCTCGCTCTCTCTGTCAAAGAGTTAACTTACAGCTCCAATTCATAAAGTTCCTTGTCATTCTTCCCTTTAACTTCCAGCTGAGTCTCCATCTGGAGCGCGGAACCCACCACGCTTACTAATTATGCCTGGGCTGCTAAGACCCACTCGAGAAGGTGTCTAGGGTGAGGCACCTTTCGCTATTCGAGAGGGCGCCTGCGGCCTACGTAAGTGGTGCAAACTTCTTGTCTTGAAGTTTGATTGGTCTTCCGCGTAAACCAAGCTACTCAGTCTCTTTTCTCCACCGAATTTTCCTACTGAGCTCTCCTCATACTATTATTCTTGACATCTCTGATTAGCATATAAATAGTCGCCTAGGCCATCTCTCCTTCGAATACCCTGGATCAGTTGGGGCTGGTCCCCGGCAGGTGGCGACCGAACAGGGACCTCAGGAGGCAATACTCAAAGAGCTGAGCAGACACGAACCACGCAATCAGCAGGCAATAAGCATGGAGCTCAGCAGTGACGAATCATGCTGCTCAACTGGCAATAATCAAGCACGTGACCAGGCAGGAATCACGCAGCTCAGCTGGCAATTGTCAAGCAGATGAGCCGACAGGAATCACGCAGCTCAGCTGGCAATTGTCATGCAGATGAGCCGGCAGGAATCACGCAGCTCAGCAGGCCCTGATCACGTGACTCTGCAGGCACTGATCACGTGGCTGATCAAGTCCAGATCACGTGACTGAGCATGCACTGATCACGTGGCTATCATGCACTGATGACGTGACTGCGCATGCACTGATGACGTGGCTGATCGGGCACTGATCACATGGCTCATCATGCACTGATCACGTGTTTATCAGGCAATGATCAGTGACTGACAGGCGCTGATCATGGGACTGTGCACGCACTGATCACGTGGCTATCATGCACTGATCACGTGACTGCGCATGCACTGATGACGTGGCTGTTCGGGCACTGATCACGTGTTTATCAGGCAGTGATCAGTGACTGACAGGCGCTGATCAGGGGACTGTGCACGCACTGATCAGGTGGCTGATCAGGAACTGACCACCTGACCGCGCATGCAGTGATCACGTGGCTGGTCGTTCACTGATCACGTGTTTATCATACGGTGATCACGTGACTGAGAGGCGCTGATCACGTGACTGTGCCGTCAGTGATCACGTGGCTGAGCAGGCACTGATATCGTGACTGAGCATGCACTGATCATGTGCCGGGAGCCGGGGAGGCATTCCACTCTGGACAAAGGTCATGAGGAAGGAGGCTCGGCATACGCAAATGCGGGATCGAGCCTCAGGAGTCCACCCGGATATTCTCGAGCATCTCCCCCCAAAAAAACCGGAGTCTGCCTACTGTATTGCTTTGTGCTCTCACCTCTGATTTCACTGGGGGCTGTCCCCCACCACCATCTCGCTCTCTCTGTCAAAGAGTTAACTTACAGCTCCAATTCATAAAGTTCCTTGTCATTCTTCCCTTTAACTTCCAGCTGAGTCTCCATCTGGAGCGCGGAACCCACCACGCTTACTAATTATGCCTGGGCTGCTAAGACCCACTCGAGAAGGTGTCTAGGGTGAGGCACCTTTCGCTATTCGAGAGGGCGCCTGCGGCCTACGTAAGTGGTGCAAACTTCTTGTCTTGAAGTTTGATTGGTCTTCCGCGTAAACCAAGCTACTCAGTCTCTTTTCTCCACCGAATTTTCCTACTGAGCTCTCCTCATACTATTATTCTTGACATCTCTGATTAGCATATAAATAGTCGCCTAGGCCATCTCTCCTTCGAATACCCTGGATCAGTTGGGGCTGGTCCCCGGCAGGTGGCGACCGAACAGGGACCTCAGGAGGCAATACTCAAAGAGCTGAGCAGACACGAACCACGCAATCAGCAGGCAATAAGCATGGAGCTCAGCAGTGACGAATCATGCTGCTCAACTGGCAATAATCAAGCACGTGACCAGGCAGGAATCACGCAGCTCAGCTGGCAATTGTCAAGCAGATGAGCCGACAGGAATCACGCAGCTCAGCTGGCAATTGTCATGCAGATGAGCCGGCAGGAATCACGCAGCTCAGCAGGCCCTGATCACGTGACTCTGCAGGCACTGATCACGTGGCTGATCAAGTCCAGATCACGTGACTGAGCATGCACTGATCACGTGGCTATCATGCACTGATGACGTGACTGCGCATGCACTGATGACGTGGCTGATCGGGCACTGATCACATGGCTCATCATGCACTGATCACGTGTTTATCAGGCAATGATCAGTGACTGACAGGCGCTGATCATGGGACTGTGCACGCACTGATCACGTGGCTATCATGCACTGATCACGTGACTGCGCATGCACTGATGACGTGGCTGTTCGGGCACTGATCACGTGTTTATCAGGCAGTGATCAGTGACTGACAGGCGCTGATCAGGGGACTGTGCACGCACTGATCAGGTGGCTGATCAGGAACTGACCACCTGACCGCGCATGCAGTGATCACGTGGCTGGTCGTTCACTGATCACGTGTTTATCATACGGTGATCACGTGACTGAGAGGCGCTGATCACGTGACTGTGCCGTCAGTGATCACGTGGCTGAGCAGGCACTGATATCGTGACTGAGCATGCACTGATCATGTGCCGGGAGCCGGGGAGGCATTCCACTCTGGACAAAGGTCATGAGGAAGGAGGCTCGGCATACGCAAATGCGGGATCGAGCCTCAGGAGTCCACCCGGATATTCTCGAGCATCTCCCCCCAAAAAAACCGGAGTCTGCCTACTGTATTGCTTTGTGCTCTCACCTCTGATTTCACTGGGGGCTGTCCCCCACCACCATCTCGCTCTCTCTGTCAAAGAGTTAACTTACAGCTCCAATTCATAAAGTTCCTTGTCATTCTTCCCTTTAACTTCCAGCTGAGTCTCCATCTGGAGCGCGGAACCCACCACGCTTACTAATTATGCCTGGGCTGCTAAGACCCACTCGAGAAGGTGTCTAGGGTGAGGCACCTTTCGCTATTCGAGAGGGCGCCTGCGGCCTACGTAAGTGGTGCAAACTTCTTGTCTTGAAGTTTGATTGGTCTTCCGCGTAAACCAAGCTACTCAGTCTCTTTTCTCCACCGAATTTTCCTACTGAGCTCTCCTCATACTATAATTCTTGACATCTCTGATTAGCATATAAATAGTCGCCTAGGCCATCTCTCCTTCGAATACCCTGGATCAGTTGGGGCTGGTCCCCGGCAGGTGGCGACCGAACAGGGACCTCAGGAGGCAATACTCAAAGAGCTGAGCAGACACGAACCACGCAATCAGCAGGCAATAAGCATGGAGCTCAGCAGTAACGAATCATGCTGCTCAACTGGCAATAATCAAGCACGTGACCAGGCAGGAATCACGCAGCTCAGCTGGCAATTGTCAAGCAGATGAGCCGACAGGAATCACGCAGCTCAGCTGGCAATTGTCATGCAGATGAGCCGGCAGGAATCACGCAGCTCAGCAGGCCCTGATCACGTGACTCTGCAGGCACTGATCACGTGGCTGATCAAGTCCAGATCACGTGACTGACCATGCACTGATCACGTGGCTATCATGCACTGATGACGTGGCTGATGGGCACTGATCACATGGCTCATCATGCACTGATCACGTGTTTATCAGGCAATGATCAGTGACGGACAGGCGCTGATCATGGGACTGTGCACGCACTGATCACGTGGCTATCATGCACTGATCACGTGACTGCGCATGCACTGATGACGTGGCTGTTCGGGCACTGATCACGTGTTTATCAGGCAGTGATCAGTGACTGACAGGCGCTGATCAGGGGACTGTGCACGCACTGATCAGGTGGCTGATCAGGAACTGACCACCTGACCTCGCATGCAGTGATCACGTGGCTGGTCGTTCACTGATCACGTGTTTATCATACGGTGATCACGTGACTGAGAGGCGCTGATCACGTGACTGTGCCATCAGTGATCACGTGGCTGAGCAGGCACTGATATCGTGACTGAGCATGCACTGATCATGTGCCGGGAGCCGGGGAGGCATTCCACTCTGGACAAAGGTCATGAGGAAGGAGGCTCGGCATACGCAAATGCGGGATCGAGCCTCAGGAGTCCACCCGGATATTCTCGAGCATCTCCCCCCAAAAAAACCGGAGTCTGCCTACTGTATTGCTTTGTGCTCTCACCTCTGATTTCACTGGGGGCTGTCCCCCACCACCATCTCGCTCTCTCTGTCAAAGAGTTAACTTACAGCTCCAATTCATAAAGTTCCTTGTCATTCTTCCCTTTAACTTCCAGCTGAGTCTCCATCTGGAGCGCGGAACCCACCACGCTTACTAATTATGCCTGGGCTGCTAAGACCCACTCGAGAAGGTGTCTAGGGTGAGGCACCTTTCGCTATTCGAGAGGGCGCCTGCGGCCTACGTAAGTGGTGCAAACTTCTTGTCTTGAAGTTTGATTGGTCTTCCGCGTAAACCAAGCTACTCAGTCTCTTTTCTCCACCGAATTTTCCTACTGAGCTCTCCTCATACTATTATTCTTGACATCTCTGATTAGCATATAAATAGTCGCCTAGGCCATCTCTCCTTCGAATACCCTGGATCAGTTGGGGCTGGTCCCCGGCAGGTGGCGACCGAACAGGGACCTCAGGAGGCAATACTCAAAGAGCTGAGCAGACACGAACCACGCAATCAGCAGGCAATAAGCATGGAGCTCAGCAGTGACGAATCATGCTGCTCAACTGGCAATAATCAAGCACGTGACCAGGCAGGAATCACGCAGCTCAGCTGGCAATTGTCAAGCAGATGAGCCGACAGGAATCACGCAGCTCAGCTGGCAATTGTCATGCAGATGAGCCGGCAGGAATCACGCAGCTCAGCAGGCCCTGATCACGTGACTCTGCAGGCACTGATCACGTGGCTGATCAAGTCCAGATCACGTGACTGAGCATGCACTGATCACGTGGCTATCATGCACTGATGACGTGACTGCGCATGCACTGATGACGTGGCTGATCGGGCACTGATCACATGGCTCATCATGCACTGATCACGTGTTTATCAGGCAATGATCAGTGACTGACAGGCGCTGATCATGGGACTGTGCACGCACTGATCACGTGGCTATCATGCACTGATCACGTGACTGCGCATGCACTGATGACGTGGCTGTTCGGGCACTGATCACGTGTTTATCAGGCAGTGATCAGTGACTGACAGGCGCTGATCAGGGGACTGTGCACGCACTGATCAGGTGGCTGATCAGGAACTGACCACCTGACCTGACGCATGCAGTGATCACGTGGCTGGTCGTTCACTGATCACGTGTTTATCATACGGTGATCACGTGACTGAGAGGCGCTGATCACGTGACTGTGCCGTCAGTGATCACGTGGCTGAGCAGGCACTGATATCGTGACTGAGCATGCACTGATCATGTGCCGGGAGCCGGGGAGGCATTCCACTCTGGACAAAGGTCATGAGGAAGGAGGCTCGGCATACGCAAATGCGGGATCGAGCCTCAGGAGTCCACCCGGATATTCTCGAGCATCTCCCCCCAAAAAAACCGGAGTCTGCCTACTGTATTGCTTTGTGCTCTCACCTCTGATTTCACTGGGGGCTGTCCCCCACCACCATCTCGCTCTCTCTGTCAAAGAGTTAACTTACAGCTCCAATTCATAAAGTTCCTTGTCATTCTTCCCTTTAACTTCCAGCTGAGTCTCCATCTGGAGCGCGGAACCCACCACGCTTACTAATTATGCCTGGGCTGCTAAGACCCACTCGAGAAGGTGTCTAGGGTGAGGCACCTTTCGCTATTCGAGAGGGCGCCTGCGGCCTACGTAAGTGGTGCAAACTTCTTGTCTTGAAGTTTGATTGGTCTTCCGCGTAAACCAAGCTACTCAGTCTCTTTTCTCCACCGAATTTTCCTACTGAGCTCTCCTCATACTATTATTCTTGACATCTCTGATTAGCATATAAATAGTCGCCTAGGCCATCTCTCCTTCGAATACCCTGGATCAGTTGGGGCTGGTCCCCGGCAGGTGGCGACCGAACAGGGACCTCAGGAGGCAATACTCAAAGAGCTGAGCAGACACGAACCACGCAATCAGCAGGCAATAAGCATGGAGCTCAGCAGTGACGAATCATGCTGCTCAACTGGCAATAATCAAGCACGTGACCAGGCAGGAATCACGCAGCTCAGCTGGCAATTGTCAAGCAGATGAGCCGACAGGAATCACGCAGCTCAGCTGGCAATTGTCATGCAGATGAGCCGGCAGGAATCACGCAGCTCAGCAGGCCCTGATCACGTGACTCTGCAGGCACTGATCACGTGGCTGATCAAGTCCAGATCACGTGACTGAGCATGCACTGATCACGTGGCTATCATGCACTGATGACGTGGCTGACTGATCACATGGCTCATCATGCACTGATCACGTGTTTATCAGGCAATGATCAGTGACTGACAGGCGCTGATCATGGGACTGTGCACGCACTGATCACGTGGCTATCATGCACTGATCACGTGACTGCGCATGCACTGATGACGTGGCTGTTCGGGCACTGATCACGTGTTTATCAGGCAGTGATCAGTGACTGACAGGCGCTGATCAGGGGACTGTGCACGCACTGATCAGGTGGCTGATCAGGAACTGACCACCTGACCGCGCATGCAGTGATCACGTGGCTGGTCGTTCACTGATCACGTGTTTATCATACGGTGATCACGTGACTGAGAGGCGCTGATCACGTGACTGTGCCGTCAGTGATCACGTGGCTGAGCAGGCACTGATATCGTGACTGAGCATGCACTGATCATGTGCCGGGAGCCGGGGAGGCATTCCACTCTGGACAAAGGTCATGAGGAAGGAGGCTCGGCATACGCAAATGCGGGATCGAGCCTCAGGAGTCCACCCGGATATTCTCGAGCATCTCCCCCCAAAAAAACCGGAGTCTGCCTACTGTATTGCTTTGTGCTCTCACCTCTGATTTCACTGGGGGCTGTCCCCCACCACCATCTCGCTCTCTCTGTCAAAGAGTTAACTTACAGCTCCAATTCATAAAGTTCCTTGTCATTCTTCCCTTTAACTTCCAGCTGAGTCTCCATCTGGAGCGCGGAACCCACCACGCTTACTAATTATGCCTGGGCTGCTAAGACCCACTCGAGAAGGTGTCTAGGGTGAGGCACCTTTCGCTATTCGAGAGGGCGCCTGCGGCCTACGTAAGTGGTGCAAACTTCTTGTCTTGAAGTTTGATTGGTCTTCCGCGTAAACCAAGCTACTCAGTCTCTTTTCTCCACCGAATTTTCCTACTGAGCTCTCCTCATACTATTATTCTTGACATCTCTGATTAGCATATAAATAGTCGCCTAGGCCATCTCTCCTTCGAATACCCTGGATCAGTTGGGGCTGGTCCCCGGCAGGTGGCGACCGAACAGGGACCTCAGGAGGCAATACTCAAAGAGCTGAGCAGACACGAACCACGCAATCAGCAGGCAATAAGCATGGAGCTCAGCAGTGACGAATCATGCTGCTCAACTGGCAATAATCAAGCACGTGACCAGGCAGGAATCACGCAGCTCAGCTGGCAATTGTCAAGCAGATGAGCCGACAGGAATCACGCAGCTCAGCTGGCAATTGTCATGCAGATGAGCCGGCAGGAATCACGCAGCTCAGCAGGCCCTGATCACGTGACTCTGCAGGCACTGATCACGTGGCTGATCAAGTCCAGATCACGTGACTGAGCATGCACTGATCACGTGGCTATCATGCACTGATGACGTGACTGCGCATGCACTGATGACGTGGCTGATCGGGCACTGATCACATGGCTCATCATGCACTGATCACGTGTTTATCAGGCAATGATCAGTGACTGACAGGCGCTGATCATGGGACTGTGCACGCACTGATCACGTGGCTATCATGCACTGATCACGTGACTGCGCATGCACTGATGACGTGGCTGTTCGGGCACTGATCACGTGTTTATCAGGCAGTGATCAGTGACTGACAGGCGCTGATCAGGGGACTGTGCACGCACTGATCAGGTGGCTGATCAGGAACTGACCACCTGACCGCGCATCAGCAGTGATCACGTGGCTGGTCGTTCACTGATCACGTGTTTATCATACGGTGATCACGTGACTGAGAGGCGCTGATCACGTGACTGTGCCGTCAGTGATCACGTGGCTGAGCAGGCACTGATATCGTGACTGAGCATGCACTGATCATGTGCCGGGAGCCGGGGAGGCATTCCACTCTGGACAAAGGTCATGAGGAAGGAGGCTCGGCATACGCAAATGCGGGATCGAGCCTCAGGAGTCCACCCGGATATTCTCGAGCATCTCCCCCCAAAAAAACCGGAGTCTGCCTACTGTATTGCTTTGTGCTCTCACCTCTGATTTCACTGGGGGCTGTCCCCCACCACCATCTCGCTCTCTCTGTCAAAGAGTTAACTTACAGCTCCAATTCATAAAGTTCCTTGTCATTCTTCCCTTTAACTTCCAGCTGAGTCTCCATCTGGAGCGCGGAACCCACCACGCTTACTAATTATGCCTGGGCTGCTAAGACCCACTCGAGAAGGTGTCTAGGGTGAGGCACCTTTCGCTATTCGAGAGGGCGCCTGCGGCCTACGTAAGTGGTGCAAACTTCTTGTCTTGAAGTTTGATTGGTCTTCCGCGTAAACCAAGCTACTCAGTCTCTTTTCTCCACCGAATTTTCCTACTGAGCTCTCCTCATACTATTATTCTTGACATCTCTGATTAGCATATAAATAGTCGCCTAGGCCATCTCTCCTTCGAATACCCTGGATCAGTTGGGGCTGGTCCCCGGCAGGTGGCGACCGAACAGGGACCTCAGGAGGCAATACTCAAAGAGCTGAGCAGACACGAATCAAGCAATCAGCAGGCAATAAGCATGGAGCTCAGCAGTGACAAATCATGCTGCTCAACTGGCAATAATCAAGCACGTGACCAGGCAGGAATCACGCAGCTCAGCTGGCAATTGTCAAGCAGATGAGCCGACAGGAATCACGCAGCTCAGCTGGCAATTGTCATGCAGATGAGCCGGCAGGAATCACGCAGCTCAGCAGGCCCTGATCACGTGACGCTGCAGGCACTGATCACGTGGCTGATCAAGTCCAGATCACGTGACTGAGCATGCACTGATCACGTGGCTATCATGCACTGACGACGTGGCTGATCGGGCACTGATCACATGGCTCATCATGCACTGATCACGTGTTTATCAGGCAATGATCAGTGACTGACAGGCGCAGATCATGGGACTGTGCACGCACTGATCACGTGGCTATCATGCACTGATCACGTGACTGCGCATGCACTGATGACGTGGCTCTTCGGGCACTGATCACGTGTTTATCAGGCAGTGACCAGTGACTGCCAGGCGCTGATCAGGGGACTGTGCACGCACTGATCAGGTGGCTGATCAGGAACTGACCACCTGACCGCGCATGCAGTGATCACGTGGCTGTTCGTTCACTGATCACGTGTTTATCATAGGGTGATCACGTGACTGAGAGGCGCTGATCACGTGACTGTGCCGTCAGTGATCACGTGGCTGAGCAGGCACTGATATCGTGACTGGGCATGCACTGATCATGTGCCGGTAGCCGGGGAGGCATTCCACTCTGGACAAAGGTCATGAGGAAGGAGGCTCGGCATACGCAAATGCGGGATCGAGCCTCAGGAGTCCACCCGGATATTCTCGAGCATCTCCCCCCAAAAAAACCGGAGTCTGCCTACTGTATTGCTTTGTGCTCTCACCTCTGATTTCACTGGGGGCTGTCCCCCACCACCATCTCGCTCTCTCTGTCAAAGAGTTAACTTACAGCTCCAATTCATAAAGTTCCTTGTCATTCTTCCCTTTAACTTCCAGCTGAGTCTCCATCTGGAGCGCGGAACCCACCACGCTTACTAATTATGCCTGGGCTGCTAAGACCCACTCGAGAAGGTGTCTAGGGTGAGGCACCTTTCGCTATTCGAGAGGGCGCCTGCGGCCTACGTAAGTGGTGCAAACTTCTTGTCTTGAAGTTTGATTGGTCTTCCGCGTAAACCAAGCTACTCAGTCTCTTTTCTCCACCGAATTTTCCTACTGAGCTCTCCTCATACTATTATTCTTGACATCTCTGATTAGCATATAAATAGTCGCCTAGGCCATCTCTCCTTCGAATACCCTGGATCAGTTGGGGCTGGTCCCCGGCAGGTGGCGACCGAACAGGGACCTCAGGAGGCAATACTCAAAGAGCTGAGCAGACACGAACCACGCAATCAGCAGGCAATAAGCATGGAGCTCAGCAGTGACGAATCATGCTGCTCAACTGGCAATAATCAAGCACGTGACCAGGCAGGAATCACGCAGCTCAGCTGGCAATTGTCAAGCAGATGAGCCGACAGGAATCACGCAGCTCAGCTGGCAATTGTCATGCAGATGAGCCGGCAGGAATCACGCAGCTCAGCAGGCCCTGATCACGTGACTCTGCAGGCACTGATCACGTGGCTGATCAAGTCCAGATCACGTGACTGAGCATGCACTGATCACGTGGCTATCATGCACTGATGACGTGACTGCGCATGCACTGATGACGTGGCTGATCGGGCACTGATCACATGGCTCATCATGCACTGATCACGTGTTTATCAGGCAATGATCAGTGACTGACAGGCGCTGATCATGGGACTGTGCACGCACTGATCACGTGGCTATCATGCACTGATCACGTGACTGCGCATGCACTGATGACGTGGCTGTTCGGGCACTGATCACGTGTTTATCAGGCAGTGATCAGTGACTGACAGGCGCTGATCAGGGGACTGTGCACGCACTGATCAGGTGGCTGATCAGGAACTGACCACCTGACCGCGCATGCAGTGATCACGTGGCTGGTCGTTCACTGATCACGTGTTTATCATACGGTGATCACGTGACTGAGAGGCGCTGATCACGTGACTGTGCCGTCAGTGATCACGTGGCTGAGCAGGCACTGATATCGTGACTGAGCATGCACTGATCATGTGCCGGGAGCCGGGGAGGCATTCCACTCTGGACAAAGGTCATGAGGAAGGAGGCTCGGCATACGCAAATGCGGGATCGAGCCTCAGGAGTCCACCCGGATATTCTCGAGCATCTCCCCCAAAAAAACCGGAGTCTGCCTACTGTATTGCTTTGTGCTCTCACCTCTGATTTCACTGGGGGCTGTCCCCCACCACCATCTCGCTCTCTCTGTCAAAGAGTTAACTTACAGCTCCAATTCATAAAGTTCCTTGTCATTCTTCCCTTTAACTTCCAGCTGAGTCTCCATCTGGAGCGCGGAACCCACCACGCTTACTAATTATGCCTGGGCTGCTAAGACCCACTCGAGAAGGTGTCTAGGGTGAGGCACCTTTCGCTATTCGAGAGGGCGCCTGCGGCCTACGTAAGTGGTGCAAACTTCTTGTCTTGAAGTTTGATTGGTCTTCCGCGTAAACCAAGCTACTCAGTCTCTTTTCTCCACCGAATTTTCCTACTGAGCTCTCCTCATACTATTATTCTTGACATCTCTGATTAGCATATAAATAGTCGCCTAGGCCATCTCTCCTTCGAATACCCTGGATCAGTTGGGGCTGGTCCCCGGCAGGTGGCGACCGAACAGGGACCTCAGGAGGCAATACTCAAAGAGCTGAGCAGACACGAACCACGCAATCAGCAGGCAATAAGCATGGAGCTCAGCAGTGACGAATCATGCTGCTCAACTGGCAATAATCAAGCACGTGACCAGGCAGGAATCACGCAGCTCAGCTGGCAATTGTCAAGCAGATGAGCCGACAGGAATCACGCAGCTCAGCTGGCAATTGTCATGCAGATGAGCCGGCAGGAATCACGCAGCTCAGCAGGCCCTGATCACGTGACTCTGCAGGCACTGATCACGTGGCTGATCAAGTCCAGATCACGTGACTGAGCATGCACTGATCACGTGGCTATCATGCACTGATGACGTGGCTGATCGGGCATCTGATCACACTGGCTCATCATGCACTGATCACGTGTTTATCAGGCAGTGATCAGTGACTGACAGGCGCTGATCAGGGGACTGTGCACGCACTGATCAGGTGGCTGATCAGGAACTGACCACCTGACCGCGCATGCAGTGATCACGTGGCTGGTCGTTCACTGATCACGTGTTTATCATACGGTGATCACGTGACTGAGAGGCGCTGATCACGTGACTGTGCCGTCAGTGATCACGTGGCTGAGCAGGCACTGATATCGTGACTGAGCATGCACTGATCATGTGCCGGGAGCCGGGGAGGCATTCCACTCTGGACAAAGGTCATGAGGAAGGAGGCTCGGCATACGCAAATGCGGGATCGAGCCTCAGGAGTCCACCCGGATATTCTCGAGCATCTCCCCCCAAAAAAACCGGAGTCTGCCTACTGTATTGCTTTGTGCTCTCACCTCTGATTTCACTGGGGGCTGTCCCCCACCACCATCTCGCTCTCTCTGTCAAAGAGTTAACTTACAGCTCCAATTCATAAAGTTCCTTGTCATTCTTCCCTTTAACTTCCAGCTGAGTCTCCATCTGGAGCGCGGAACCCACCACGCTTACTAATTATGCCTGGGCTGCTAAGACCCACTCGAGAAGGTGTCTAGGGTGAGGCACCTTTCGCTATTCGAGAGGGCGCCTGCGGCCTACGTAAGTGGTGCAAACTTCTTGTCTTGAAGTTTGATTGGTCTTCCGCGTAAACCAAGCTACTCAGTCTCTTTTCTCCACCGAATTTTCCTACTGAGCTCTCCTCATACTATTATTCTTGACATCTCTGATTAGCATATAAATAGTCGCCTAGGCCATCTCTCCTTCGAATACCCTGGATCAGTTGGGGCTGGTCCCCGGCAGGTGGCGACCGAACAGGGACCTCAGGAGGCAATACTCAAAGAGCTGAGCAGACACGAACCACGCAATCAGCAGGCAATAAGCATGGAGCTCAGCAGTGACGAATCATGCTGCTCAACTGGCAATAATCAAGCACGTGACCAGGCAGGAATCACGCAGCTCAGCTGGCAATTGTCAAGCAGATGAGCCGACAGGAATCACGCAGCTCAGCAGGCCCTGATCACGTGACTCTGCAGGCACTGATCACGTGGCTGATCAAGTCCAGATCACGTGACTGAGCATGCACTGATCACGTGGCTATCATGCACTGATGACGTGACTGCGCATGCACTGATGACGTGGCTGATCGGGCACTGATCACATGGCTCATCATGCACTGATCACGTGTTTATCAGGCAATGATCAGTGACTGACAGGCGCTGATCATGGGACTGTGCACGCACTGATCACGTGGCTATCATGCACTGATCACGTGACTGCGCATGCACTGATGACGTGGCTGTTCGGGCACTGATCACGTGTTTATCAGGCAGTGATCAGTGACTGACAGGCGCTGATCAGGGGACTGTGCACGCACTGATCAGGTGGCTGATCAGGAACTGACCACCTGACCGCGCATGCAGTGATCACGTGGCTGGTCGTTCACTGATCACGTGTTTATCATACGGTGATCACGTGACTGAGAGGCGCTGATCACGTGACTGTGCCGTCAGTGATCACGTGGCTGAGCAGGCACTGATATCGTGACTGAGCATGCACTGATCATGTGCCGGGAGCCGGGGAGGCATTCCACTCTGGACAAAGGTCATGAGGAAGGAGGCTCGGCATACGCAAATGCGGGATCGAGCCTCAGGAGTCCACCCGGATATTCTCGAGCATCTCCCCCCAAAAAAACCGGAGTCTGCCTACTGTATTGCTTTGTGCTCTCACCTCTGATTTCACTGGGGGCTGTCCCCCACCACCATCTCGCTCTCTCTGTCAAAGAGTTAACTTACAGCTCCAATTCATAAAGTTCCTTGTCATTCTTCCCTTTAACTTCCAGCTGAGTCTCCATCTGGAGCGCGGAACCCACCACGCTTACTAATTATGCCTGGGCTGCTAAGACCCACTCGAGAAGGTGTCTAGGGTGAGGCACCTTTCGCTATTCGAGAGGGCGCCTGCGGCCTACGTAAGTGGTGCAAACTTCTTGTCTTGAAGTTTGATTGGTCTTCCGCGTAAACCAAGCTACTCAGTCTCTTTTCTCCACCGAATTTTCCTACTGAGCTCTCCTCATACTATTATTCTTGACATCTCTGATTAGCATATAAATAGTCGCCTAGGCCATCTCTCCTTCGAATACCCTGGATCAGTTGGGGCTGGTCCCCGGCAGGTGGCGACCGAACAGGGACCTCAGGAGGCAATACTCAAAGAGCTGAGCAGACACGAACCACGCAATCAGCAGGCAATAAGCATGGAGCTCAGCAGTGACGAATCATGCTGCTCAACTGGCAATAATCAAGCACGTGACCAGGCAGGAATCACGCAGCTCAGCTGGCAATTGTCAAGCAGATGAGCCGACAGGAATCACGCAGCTCAGCTGGCAATTGTCATGCAGATGAGCCGGCAGGAATCACGCAGCTCAGCAGGCCCTGATCACGTGACTCTGCAGGCACTGATCACGTGGCTGATCAAGTCCAGATCACGTGACTGAGCATGCACTGATCACGTGGCTATCATGCACTGATGACGTGACTGCGCATGCACTGATGACGTGGCTGATCGGGCACTGATCACATGGCTCATCATGCACTGATCACGTGTTTATCAGGCAATGATCAGTGACTGACAGGCGCTGATCATGGGACTGTGCACGCACTGATCACGTGGCTATCATGCACTGATCACGTGACTGCGCATGCACTGATGACGTGGCTGTTCGGGCACTGATCACGTGTTTATCAGGCAGTGATCAGTGACTGACAGGCGCTGATCAGGGGACTGTGCACGCACTGATCAGGTGGCTGATCAGGAACTGACCACCTGACCGCGCATGCAGTGATCACGTGGCTGGTCGTTCACTGATCACGTGTTTATCATACGGTGATCACGTGACTGAGAGGCGCTGATCACGTGACTGTGCCGTCAGTGATCACGTGGCTGAGCAGGCACTGATATCGTGACTGAGCATGCACTGATCATGTGCCGGGAGCCGGGGAGGCATTCCACTCTGGACAAAGGTCATGAGGAAGGAGGCTCGGCATACGCAAATGCGGGATCGAGCCTCAGGAGTCCACCCGGATATTCTCGAGCATCTCCCCCCAAAAAACCGGAGTCTGCCTACTGTATTGCTTTGTGCTCTCACCTCTGATTTCACTGGGGGCTGTCCCCCACCACCATCTCGCTCTCTCTGTCAAAGAGTTAACTTACAGCTCCAATTCATAAAGTTCCTTGTCATTCTTCCCTTTAACTTCCAGCTGAGTCTCCATCTGGAGCGCGGAACCCACCACGCTTACTAATTATGCCTGGGCTGCTAAGACCCACTCGAGAAGGTGTCTAGGGTGAGGCACCTTTCGCTATTCGAGAGGGCGCCTGCGGCCTACGTAAGTGGTGCAAACTTCTTGTCTTGAAGTTTGATTGGTCTTCCGCGTAAACCAAGCTACTCAGTCTCTTTTCTCCACCGAATTTTCCTACTGAGCTCTCCTCATACTATTATTCTTGACATCTCTGATTAGCATATAAATAGTCGCCTAGGCCATCTCTCCTTCGAATACCCTGGATCAGTTGGGGCTGGTCCCCGGCAGGTGGCGACCGAACAGGGACCTCAGGAGGCAATACTCAAAGAGCTGAGCAGACACGAACCACGCAATCAGCAGGCAATAAGCATGGAGCTCAGCAGTGACGAATCATGCTGCTCAACTGGCAATAATCAAGCACGTGACCAGGCAGGAATCACGCAGCTCAGCTGGCAATTGTCAAGCAGATGAGCCGACAGGAATCACGCAGCTCAGCTGGCAATTGTCATGCAGATGAGCCGGCAGGAATCACGCAGCTCAGCAGGCCCTGATCACGTGACTCTGCAGGCACTGATCACGTGGCTGATCAAGTCCAGATCACGTGACTGAGCATGCACTGATCACGTGGCTATCATGCACTGATGACTGGCATGCACTGATGACTGATCACATGGCTCATCATGCACTGATCACGTGTTTATCAGGCAATGATCAGTGACTGACAGGCGCTGATCATGGGACTGTGCACGCACTGATCACGTGGCTATCATGCACTGATCACGTGACTGCGCATGCACTGATGACGTGGCTGTTCGGGCACTGATCACGTGTTTATCAGGCAGTGATCAGTGACTGACAGGCGCTGATCAGGGGACTGTGCACGCACTGATCAGGTGGCTGATCAGGAACTGACCACCTGACCGCGCATGCAGTGATCACGTGGCTGGTCGTTCACTGATCACGTGTTTATCATACGGTGATCACGTGACTGAGAGGCGCTGATCACGTGACTGTGCCGTCAGTGATCACGTGGCTGAGCAGGCACTGATATCGTGACTGAGCATGCACTGATCATGTGCCGGGAGCCGGGGAGGCATTCCACTCTGGACAAAGGTCATGAGGAAGGAGGCTCGGCATACGCAAATGCGGGATCGAGCCTCAGGAGTCCACCCGGATATTCTCGAGCATCTCCCCCCAAAAAAACCGGAGTCTGCCTACTGTATTGCTTTGTGCTCTCACCTCTGATTTCACTGGGGGCTGTCCCCCACCACCATCTCGCTCTCTCTGTCAAAGAGTTAACTTACAGCTCCAATTCATAAAGTTCCTTGTCATTCTTCCCTTTAACTTCCAGCTGAGTCTCCATCTGGAGCGCGGAACCCACCACGCTTACTAATTATGCCTGGGCTGCTAAGACCCACTCGAGAAGGTGTCTAGGGTGAGGCACCTTTCGCTATTCGAGAGGGCGCCTGCGGCCTACGTAAGTGGTGCAAACTTCTTGTCTTGAAGTTTGATTGGTCTTCCGCGTAAACCAAGCTACTCAGTCTCTTTTCTCCACCGAATTTTCCTACTGAGCTCTCCTCATACTATTATTCTTGACATCTCTGATTAGCATATAAATAGTCGCCTAGGCCATCTCTCCTTCGAATACCCTGGATCAGTTGGGGCTGGTCCCCGGCAGGTGGCGACCGAACAGGGACCTCAGGAGGCAATACTCAAAGAGCTGAGCAGACACGAACCACGCAATCAGCAGGCAATAAGCATGGAGCTCAGCAGTGACGAATCATGCTGCTCAACTGGCAATAATCAAGCACGTGACCAGGCAGGAATCACGCAGCTCAGCTGGCAATTGTCAAGCAGATGAGCCGACAGGAATCACGCAGCTCAGCTGGCAATTGTCATGCAGATGAGCCGGCAGGAATCACGCAGCTCAGCAGGCCCTGATCACGTGACTCTGCAGGCACTGATCACGTGGCTGATCAAGTCCAGATCACGTGACTGAGCATGCACTGATCACGTGGCTATCATGCACTGATGACGTGACTGCGCATGCACTGATGACGTGGCTGATCGGGCACTGATCACATGGCTCATCATGCACTGATCACGTGTTTATCAGGCAATGATCAGTGACTGACAGGCGCTGATCATGGGACTGTGCACGCACTGATCACGTGGCTATCATGCACTGATCACGTGACTGCGCATGCACTGATGACGTGGCTGTTCGGGCACTGATCACGTGTTTATCAGGCAGTGATCAGTGACTGACAGGCGCTGATCAGGGGACTGTGCACGCACTGATCAGGTGGCTGATCAGGAACTGACCACCTGACCGCGCATGCAGTGATCACGTGGCTGGTCGTTCACTGATCACGTGTTTATCATACGGTGATCACGTGACTGAGAGGCGCTGATCACGTGACTGTGCCGTCAGTGATCACGTGGCTGAGCAGGCACTGATATCGTGACTGAGCATGCACTGATCATGTGCCGGGAGCCGGGGAGGCATTCCACTCTGGACAAAGGTCATGAGGAAGGAGGCTCGGCATACGCAAATGCGGGATCGAGCCTCAGGAGTCCACCCGGATATTCTCGAGCATCTCCCCCCAAAAAAACCGGAGTCTGCCTACTGTATTGCTTTGTGCTCTCACCTCTGATTTCACTGGGGGCTGTCCCCCACCACCATCTCGCTCTCTCTGTCAAAGAGTTAACTTACAGCTCCAATTCATAAAGTTCCTTGTCATTCTTCCCTTTAACTTCCAGCTGAGTCTCCATCTGGAGCGCGGAACCCACCACGCTTACTAATTATGCCTGGGCTGCTAAGACCCACTCGAGAAGGTGTCTAGGGTGAGGCACCTTTCGCTATTCGAGAGGGCGCCTGCGGCCTACGTAAGTGGTGCAAACTTCTTGTCTTGAAGTTTGATTGGTCTTCCGCGTAAACCAAGCTACTCAGTCTCTTTTCTCCACCGAATTTTCCTACTGAGCTCTCCTCATACTATTATTCTTGACATCTCTGATTAGCATATAAATAGTCGCCTAGGCCATCTCTCCTTCGAATACCCTGGATCAGTTGGGGCTGGTCCCCGGCAGGTGGCGACCGAACAGGGACCTCAGGAGGCAATACTCAAAGAGCTGAGCAGACACGAACCACGCAATCAGCAGGCAATAAGCATGGAGCTCAGCAGTGACGAATCATGCTGCTCAACTGGCAATAATCAAGCACGTGACCAGGCAGGAATCACGCAGCTCAGCTGGCAATTGTCAAGCAGATGAGCCGACAGGAATCACGCAGCTCAGCTGGCAATTGTCATGCAGATGAGCCGGCAGGAATCACGCAGCTCAGCAGGCCCTGATCACGTGACTCTGCAGGCACTGATCACGTGGCTGATCAAGTCCAGATCACGTGACTGAGCATGCACTGATCACGTGGCTATCATGCACTGATGACGTGACTGCGCATGCACTGATGACGTGGCTGATCGGGCACTGATCACATGGCTCATCATGCACTGATCACGTGTTTATCAGGCAATGATCAGTGACTGACAGGCGCTGATCATGGGACTGTGCACGCACTGATCACGTGGCTATCATGCACTGATCACGTGACTGCGCATGCACTGATGACGTGGCTGTTCGGGCACTGATCACGTGTTTATCAGGCAGTGATCAGTGACTGACAGGCGCTGATCAGGGGACTGTGCACGCACTGATCAGGTGGCTGATCAGGAACTGACCACCTGACCGCGCATGCAGTGATCACGTGGCTGGTCGTTCACTGATCACGTGTTTATCATACGGTGATCACGTGACTGAGAGGCGCTGATCACGTGACTGTGCCGTCAGTGATCACGTGGCTGAGCAGGCACTGATATCGTGACTGAGCATGCACTGATCATGTGCCGGGAGCCGGGGAGGCATTCCACTCTGGACAAAGGTCATGAGGAAGGAGGCTCGGCATACGCAAATGCGGGATCGAGCCTCAGGAGTCCACCCGGATATTCTCGAGCATCTCCCCCCAAAAAAACCGGAGTCTGCCTACTGTATTGCTTTGTGCTCTCACCTCTGATTTCACTGGGGGCTGTCCCCCACCACCATCTCGCTCTCTCTGTCAAAGAGTTAACTTACAGCTCCAATTCATAAAGTTCCTTGTCATTCTTCCCTTTAACTTCCAGCTGAGTCTCCATCTGGAGCGCGGAACCCACCACGCTTACTAATTATGCCTGGGCTGCTAAGACCCACTCGAGAAGGTGTCTAGGGTGAGGCACCTTTCGCTATTCGAGAGGGCGCCTGCGGCCTACGTAAGTGGTGCAAACTTCTTGTCTTGAAGTTTGATTGGTCTTCCGCGTAAACCAAGCTACTCAGTCTCTTTTCTCCACCGAATTTTCCTACTGAGCTCTCCTCATACTATTATTCTTGACATCTCTGATTAGCATATAAATAGTCGCCTAGGCCATCTCTCCTTCGAATACCCTGGATCAGTTGGGGCTGGTCCCCGGCAGGTGGCGACCGAACAGGGACCTCAGGAGGCAATACTCAAAGAGCTGAGCAGACACGAACCACGCAATCAGCAGGCAATAAGCATGGAGCTCAGCAGTGACGAATCATGCTGCTCAACTGGCAATAATCAAGCACGTGACCAGGCAGGAATCACGCAGCTCAGCTGGCAATTGTCAAGCAGATGAGCCGACAGGAATCACGCAGCTCAGCTGGCAATTGTCATGCAGATGAGCCGGCAGGAATCACGCAGCTCAGCAGGCCCTGATCACGTGACTCTGCAGGCACTGATCACGTGGCTGATCAAGTCCAGATCACGTGACTGAGCATGCACTGATCACGTGGCTATCATGCACTGATGACGTGACTGCGCATGCACTGATGACGTGGCTGATCGGGCACTGATCACATGGCTCATCATGCACTGATCACGTGTTTATCAGGCAATGATCAGTGACTGACAGGCGCTGATCATGGGACTGTGCACGCACTGATCACGTGGCTATCATGCACTGATCACGTGACTGCGCATGCACTGATGACGTGGCTGTTCGGGCACTGATCACGTGTTTATCAGGCAGTGATCAGTGACTGACAGGCGCTGATCAGGGGACTGTGCACGCACTGATCAGGTGGCTGATCAGGAACTGACCACCTGACCGCGCATGCAGTGATCACGTGGCTGGTCGTTCACTGATCACGTGTTTATCATACGGTGATCACGTGACTGAGAGGCGCTGATCACGTGACTGTGCCGTCAGTGATCACGTGGCTGAGCAGGCACTGATATCGTGACTGAGCATGCACTGATCATGTGCCGGGAGCCGGGGAGGCATTCCACTCTGGACAAAGGTCATGAGGAAGGAGGCTCGGCATACGCAAATGCGGGATCGAGCCTCAGGAGTCCACCCGGATATTCTCGAGCATCTCCCCCCAAAAAAACCGGAGTCTGCCTACTGTATTGCTTTGTGCTCTCACCTCTGATTTCACTGGGGGCTGTCCCCCACCACCATCTCGCTCTCTCTGTCAAAGAGTTAACTTACAGCTCCAATTCATAAAGTTCCTTGTCATTCTTCCCTTTAACTTCCAGCTGAGTCTCCATCTGGAGCGCGGAACCCACCACGCTTACTAATTATGCCTGGGCTGCTAAGACCCACTCGAGAAGGTGTCTAGGGTGAGGCACCTTTCGCTATTCGAGAGGGCGCCTGCGGCCTACGTAAGTGGTGCAAACTTCTTGTCTTGAAGTTTGATTGGTCTTCCGCGTAAACCAAGCTACTCAGTCTCTTTTCTCCACCGAATTTTCCTACTGAGCTCTCCTCATACTATTATTCTTGACATCTCTGATTAGCATATAAATAGTCGCCTAGGCCATCTCTCCTTCGAATACCCTGGATCAGTTGGGGCTGGTCCCCGGCAGGTGGCGACCGAACAGGGACCTCAGGAGGCAATACTCAAAGAGCTGAGCAGACACGAACCACGCAATCAGCAGGCAATAAGCATGGAGCTCAGCAGTGACGAATCATGCTGCTCAACTGGCAATAATCAAGCACGTGACCAGGCAGGAATCACGCAGCTCAGCTGGCAATTGTCAAGCAGATGAGCCGACAGGAATCACGCAGCTCAGCTGGCAATTGTCATGCAGATGAGCCGGCAGGAATCACGCAGCTCAGCAGGCCCTGATCACGTGACTCTGCAGGCACTGATCACGTGGCTGATCAAGTCCAGATCACGTGACTGAGCATGCACTGATCACGTGGCTATCATGCACTGATGACGTGACTGCGCATGCACTGATGACGTGGCTGATCGGGCACTGATCACATGGCTCATCATGCACTGATCACGTGTTTATCAGGCAATGATCAGTGACTGACAGGCGCTGATCATGGGACTGTGCACGCACTGATCACGTGGCTATCATGCACTGATCACGTGACTGCGCATGCACTGATGACGTGGCTGTTCGGGCACTGATCACGTGTTTATCAGGCAGTGATCAGTGACTGACAGGCGCTGATCAGGGGACTGTGCACGCACTGATCAGGTGGCTGATCAGGAACTGACCACCTGACCGCGCATGCAGTGATCACGTGGCTGGTCGTTCACTGATCACGTGTTTATCATACGGTGATCACGTGACTGAGAGGCGCTGATCACGTGACTGTGCCGTCAGTGATCACGTGGCTGAGCAGGCACTGATATCGTGACTGAGCATGCACTGATCATGTGCCGGGAGCCGGGGAGGCATTCCACTCTGGACAAAGGTCATGAGGAAGGAGGCTCGGCATACGCAAATGCGGGATCGAGCCTCAGGAGTCCACCCGGATATTCTCGAGCATCTCCCCCCAAAAAAACCGGAGTCTGCCTACTGTATTGCTTTGTGCTCTCACCTCTGATTTCACTGGGGGCTGTCCCCCACCACCATCTCGCTCTCTCTGTCAAAGAGTTAACTTACAGCTCCAATTCATAAAGTTCCTTGTCATTCTTCCCTTTAACTTCCAGCTGAGTCTCCATCTGGAGCGCGGAACCCACCACGCTTACTAATTATGCCTGGGCTGCTAAGACCCACTCGAGAAGGTGTCTAGGGTGAGGCACCTTTCGCTATTCGAGAGGGCGCCTGCGGCCTACGTAAGTGGTGCAAACTTCTTGTCTTGAAGTTTGATTGGTCTTCCGCGTAAACCAAGCTACTCAGTCTCTTTTCTCCACCGAATTTTCCTACTGAGCTCTCCTCATACTATTATTCTTGACATCTCTGATTAGCATATAAATAGTCGCCTAGGCCATCTCTCCTTCGAATACCCTGGATCAGTTGGGGCTGGTCCCCGGCAGGTGGCGACCGAACAGGGACCTCAGGAGGCAATACTCAAAGAGCTGAGCAGACACGAACCACGCAATCAGCAGGCAATAAGCATGGAGCTCAGCAGTGACGAATCATGCTGCTCAACTGGCAATAATCAAGCACGTGACCAGGCAGGAATCACGCAGCTCAGCTGGCAATTGTCAAGCAGATGAGCCGACAGGAATCACGCAGCTCAGCTGGCAATTGTCATGCAGATGAGCCGGCAGGAATCACGCAGCTCAGCAGGCCCTGATCACGTGACTCTGCAGGCACTGATCACGTGGCTGATCAAGTCCAGATCACGTGACTGAGCATGCACTGATCACGTGGCTATCATGCACTGATGACGTGACTGCGCATGCACTGATGACGTGGCTGATCGGGCACTGATCACATGGCTCATCATGCACTGATCACGTGTTTATCAGGCAATGATCAGTGACTGACAGGCGCTGATCATGGGACTGTGCACGCACTGATCACGTGGCTATCATGCACTGATCACGTGACTGCGCATGCACTGATGACGTGGCTGTTCGGGCACTGATCACGTGTTTATCAGGCAGTGATCAGTGACTGACAGGCGCTGATCAGGGGACTGTGCACGCACTGATCAGGTGGCTGATCAGGAACTGACCACCTGACCGCGCATGCAGTGATCACGTGGCTGGTCGTTCACTGATCACGTGTTTATCATACGGTGATCACGTGACTGAGAGGCGCTGATCACGTGACTGTGCCGTCAGTGATCACGTGGCTGAGCAGGCACTGATATCGTGACTGAGCATGCACTGATCATGTGCCGGGAGCCGGGGAGGCATTCCACTCTGGACAAAGGTCATGAGGAAGGAGGCTCGGCATACGCAAATGCGGGATCGAGCCTCAGGAGTCCACCCGGATATTCTCGAGCATCTCCCCCAAAAAAACCGGAGTCTGCCTACTGTATTGCTTTGTGCTCTCACCTCTGATTTCACTGGGGGCTGTCCCCCACCACCATCTCGCTCTCTCTGTCAAAGAGTTAACTTACAGCTCCAATTCATAAAGTTCCTTGTCATTCTTCCCTTTAACTTCCAGCTGAGTCTCCATCTGGAGCGCGGAACCCACCACGCTTACTAATTATGCCTGGGCTGCTAAGACCCACTCGAGAAGGTGTCTAGGGTGAGGCACCTTTCGCTATTCGAGAGGGCGCCTGCGGCCTACGTAAGTGGTGCAAACTTCTTGTCTTGAAGTTTGATTGGTCTTCCGCGTAAACCAAGCTACTCAGTCTCTTTTCTCCACCGAATTTTCCTACTGAGCTCTCCTCATACTATTATTCTTGACATCTCTGATTAGCATATAAATAGTCGCCTAGGCCATCTCTCCTTCGAATACCCTGGATCAGTTGGGGCTGGTCCCCGGCAGGTGGCGACCGAACAGGGACCTCAGGAGGCAATACTCAAAGAGCTGAGCAGACACGAACCACGCAATCAGCAGGCAATAAGCATGGAGCTCAGCAGTGACGAATCATGCTGCTCAACTGGCAATAATCAAGCACGTGACCAGGCAGGAATCACGCAGCTCAGCTGGCAATTGTCAAGCAGATGAGCCGACAGGAATCACGCAGCTCAGCTGGCAATTGTCATGCAGATGAGCCGGCAGGAATCACGCAGCTCAGCAGGCCCTGATCACGTGACTCTGCAGGCACTGATCACGTGGCTGATCAAGTCCAGATCACGTGACTGAGCATGCACTGATCACGTGGCTATCATGCACTGATGACGTGACTGCGCATGCACTGATGACGTGGCTGATCGGGCACTGATCACATGGCTCATCATGCACTGATCACGTGTTTATCAGGCAATGATCAGTGACTGACAGGCGCTGATCATGGGACTGTGCACGCACTGATCACGTGGCTATCATGCACTGATCACGTGACTGCGCATGCACTGATGACGTGGCTGTTCGGGCACTGATCACGTGTTTATCAGGCAGTGATCAGTGACTGACAGGCGCTGATCAGGGGACTGTGCACGCACTGATCAGGTGGCTGATCAGGAACTGACCACCTGACCGCGCATGCAGTGATCACGTGGCTGGTCGTTCACTGATCACGTGTTTATCATACGGTGATCACGTGACTGAGAGGCGCTGATCACGTGACTGTGCCGTCAGTGATCACGTGGCTGAGCAGGCACTGATATCGTGACTGAGCATGCACTGATCATGTGCCGGGAGCCGGGGAGGCATTCCACTCTGGACAAAGGTCATGAGGAAGGAGGCTCGGCATACGCAAATGCGGGATCGAGCCTCAGGAGTCCACCCGGATATTCTCGAGCATCTCCCCCCAAAAAAACCGGAGTCTGCCTACTGTATTGCTTTGTGCTCTCACCTCTGATTTCACTGGGGGCTGTCCCCCACCACCATCTCGCTCTCTCTGTCAAAGAGTTAACTTACAGCTCCAATTCATAAAGTTCCTTGTCATTCTTCCCTTTAACTTCCAGCTGAGTCTCCATCTGGAGCGCGGAACCCACCACGCTTACTAATTATGCCTGGGCTGCTAAGACCCACTCGAGAAGGTGTCTAGGGTGAGGCACCTTTCGCTATTCGAGAGGGCGCCTGCGGCCTACGTAAGTGGTGCAAACTTCTTGTCTTGAAGTTTGATTGGTCTTCCGCGTAAACCAAGCTACTCAGTCTCTTTTCTCCACCGAATTTTCCTACTGAGCTCTCCTCATACTATTATTCTTGACATCTCTGATTAGCATATAAATAGTCGCCTAGGCCATCTCTCCTTCGAATACCCTGGATCAGTTGGGGCTGGTCCCCGGCAGGTGGCGACCGAACAGGGACCTCAGGAGGCAATACTCAAAGAGCTGAGCAGACACGAACCACGCAATCAGCAGGCAATAAGCATGGAGCTCAGCAGTGACGAATCATGCTGCTCAACTGGCAATAATCAAGCACGTGACCAGGCAGGAATCACGCAGCTCAGCTGGCAATTGTCAAGCAGATGAGCCGACAGGAATCACGCAGCTCAGCTGGCAATTGTCATGCAGATGAGCCGGCAGGAATCACGCAGCTCAGCAGGCCCTGATCACGTGACTCTGCAGGCACTGATCACGTGGCTGATCAAGTCCAGATCACGTGACTGAGCATGCACTGATCACGTGGCTATCATGCACTGATGACGTGACTGCGCATGCACTGATGACGTGGCTGATCGGGCACTGATCACATGGCTCATCATGCACTGATCACGTGTTTATCAGGCAATGATCAGTGACTGACAGGCGCTGATCATGGGACTGTGCACGCACTGATCACGTGGCTATCATGCACTGATCACGTGACTGCGCATGCACTGATGACGTGGCTGTTCGGGCACTGATCACGTGTTTATCAGGCAGTGATCAGTGACTGACAGGCGCTGATCAGGGGACTGTGCACGCACTGATCAGGTGGCTGATCAGGAACTGACCACCTGACCGCGCATGCAGTGATCACGTGGCTGGTCGTTCACTGATCACGTGTTTATCATACGGTGATCACGTGACTGAGAGGCGCTGATCACGTGACTGTGCCGTCAGTGATCACGTGGCTGAGCAGGCACTGATATCGTGACTGAGCATGCACTGATCATGTGCCGGGAGCCGGGGAGGCATTCCACTCTGGACAAAGGTCATGAGGAAGGAGGCTCGGCATACGCAAATGCGGGATCGAGCCTCAGGAGTCCACCCGGATATTCTCGAGCATCTCCCCCAAAAAAACCGGAGTCTGCCTACTGTATTGCTTTGTGCTCTCACCTCTGATTTCACTGGGGGCTGTCCCCCACCACCATCTCGCTCTCTCTGTCAAAGAGTTAACTTACAGCTCCAATTCATAAAGTTCCTTGTCATTCTTCCCTTTAACTTCCAGCTGAGTCTCCATCTGGAGCGCGGAACCCACCACGCTTACTAATTATGCCTGGGCTGCTAAGACCCACTCGAGAAGGTGTCTAGGGTGAGGCACCTTTCGCTATTCGAGAGGGCGCCTGCGGCCTACGTAAGTGGTGCAAACTTCTTGTCTTGAAGTTTGATTGGTCTTCCGCGTAAACCAAGCTACTCAGTCTCTTTTCTCCACCGAATTTTCCTACTGAGCTCTCCTCATACTATTATTCTTGACATCTCTGATTAGCATATAAATAGTCGCCTAGGCCATCTCTCCTTCGAATACCCTGGATCAGTTGGGGCTGGTCCCCGGCAGGTGGCGACCGAACAGGGACCTCAGGAGGCAATACTCAAAGAGCTGAGCAGACACGAACCACGCAATCAGCAGGCAATAAGCATGGAGCTCAGCAGTGACGAATCATGCTGCTCAACTGGCAATAATCAAGCACGTGACCAGGCAGGAATCACGCAGCTCAGCTGGCAATTGTCAAGCAGATGAGCCGACAGGAATCACGCAGCTCAGCTGGCAATTGTCATGCAGATGAGCCGGCAGGAATCACGCAGCTCAGCAGGCCCTGATCACGTGACTCTGCAGGCACTGATCACGTGGCTGATCAAGTCCAGATCACGTGACTGAGCATGCACTGATCACGTGGCTATCATGCACTGATGACGTGACTGCGCATGCACTGATGACGTGGCTGATCGGGCACTGATCACATGGCTCATCATGCACTGATCACGTGTTTATCAGGCAATGATCAGTGACTGACAGGCGCTGATCATGGGACTGTGCACGCACTGATCACGTGGCTATCATGCACTGATCACGTGACTGCGCATGCACTGATGACGTGGCTGTTCGGGCACTGATCACGTGTTTATCAGGCAGTGATCAGTGACTGACAGGCGCTGATCAGGGGACTGTGCACGCACTGATCAGGTGGCTGATCAGGAACTGACCACCTGACCGCGCATGCAGTGATCACGTGGCTGGTCGTTCACTGATCACGTGTTTATCATACGGTGATCACGTGACTGAGAGGCGCTGATCACGTGACTGTGCCGTCAGTGATCACGTGGCTGAGCAGGCACTGATATCATGACTGAGCATGCACTGATCATGTGCCGGGAGCCGGGGAGGCATTCCACTCTGGACAAAGGTCATGAGGAAGGAGGCTCGGCATACGCAAATGCGGGATCGAGCCTCAGGAGTCCACCCGGATATTCTCGAGCATCTCCCCCCAAAAAAACCGGAGTCTGCCTACTGTATTGCTTTGTGCTCTCACCTCTGATTTCACTGGGGGCTGTCCCCCACCACCATCTCGCTCTCTCTGTCAAAGAGTTAACTTACAGCTCCAATTCATAAAGTTCCTTGTCATTCTTCCCTTTAACTTCCAGCTGAGTCTCCATCTGGAGCGCGGAACCCACCACGCTTACTAATTATGCCTGGGCTGCTAAGACCCACTCGAGAAGGTGTCTAGGGTGAGGCACCTTTCGCTATTCGAGAGGGCGCCTGCGGCCTACGTAAGTGGTGCAAACTTCTTGTCTTGAAGTTTGATTGGTCTTCCGCGTAAACCAAGCTACTCAGTCTCTTTTCTCCACCGAATTTTCCTACTGAGCTCTCCTCATACTATTATTCTTGACATCTCTGATTAGCATATAAATAGTCGCCTAGGCCATCTCTCCTTCGAATACCCTGGATCAGTTGGGGCTGGTCCCCGGCAGGTGGCGACCGAACAGGGACCTCAGGAGGCAATACTCAAAGAGCTGAGCAGACACGAACCACGCAATCAGCAGGCAATAAGCATGGAGCTCAGCAGTGACGAATCATGCTGCTCAACTGGCAATAATCAAGCACGTGACCAGGCAGGAATCACGCAGCTCAGCTGGCAATTGTCAAGCAGATGAGCCGACAGGAATCACGCAGCTCAGCTGGCAATTGTCATGCAGATGAGCCGGCAGGAATCACGCAGCTCAGCAGGCCCTGATCACGTGACTCTGCAGGCACTGATCACGTGGCTGATCAAGTCCAGATCACGTGACTGAGCATGCACTGATCACGTGGCTATCATGCACTGACGAAGTGACTGCGCATGCACTGATGACGTGGCTGATCGGGCACTGATCACATGGCTCATCATGCACTGATCACGTGTTTATCAGGCAATGATCAGTGACTGACAGGCGCTGATCATGGGACTGTGCACGCACTGATCACGTGGCTATCATGCACTGATCACGTGACTGCGCATGCACTGATGACGTGGCTGTTCGGGCACTGATCACGTGTTTATCAGGCAGTGATCAGTGACTGACAGGCGCTGATCAGGGGACTGTGCACGCACTGATCAGGTGGCTGATCAGGAACTGACCACCTGACGGCGCATGCAGTGATCACGTGGCTGGTCGTTCACTGATCACGTGTTTATCATACGGTGATCACGTGACTGAGAGGCGCTGATCACGTGACTGTGCCGTCAGTGATCACGTGGCTGAGCAGGCACTTATATCGTGACTGAGCATGCACTGATCATGTGCCGGGAGCCAGGGAGGCATTCCACTCTGGACAAAGGTCATGAGGAAGGAGGCTCGGCATACGCAAATGCAGGATCGAGCCTCAGGACTCCACCCGGATGTTCTCGAGCATCTCCCCCAAAAAAACCGGAGTCTGCCTACTGTATTGCTTTGTGCTCTCACCTCTGATTTCACTGGGGGCTGTCCCCCACCACCATCTCGCTCTCTCTGTCAAAGAGTTAACTTGCAGCTCCAATTCATAAAGTTCCTTGTCATTCTTCCCTTTAACTTCCAGCTGAGTCTCCATCTGGAGCGCGGAACCCACCAGGCTTACTCTTTATGCCTGGGCTGCTAAGACCCACTCGAGAAGGTGTCTAGGGTGAGGCACCTTTCGCTATTCGAGAGGGCGCCTGCGGCCTACGTAAGTGGTGCAAACTTCTTGTCTTGAAGTTTGATTGGTCTTCCGCGTAAAGCAAGCTACTCAGTCTCTTTTCTCCACCGAATTTTCCTACTGAGCTCTCCTCATACTATTATTCTTGACATCTCTGATTAGCATATAAATAGTCGCCTAGGCCATCTCTCCTTCGAATACCCTGGATCAGTTGGGGCTGGTCCCCGGCAGGTAGCGACCGAACAGGGACCTCAGGAGGCAATACTCAAAGAGATGAGCAGACACGAACCACGCAATCAGCAGGCAATAAGCATGGAGCTCAGCAGTGACAAATCATGCTGCTCAACTGGCAATAATCAAGCACGTGACCAGGCAGGAATCACGCAGCTCAGCTGGCAATTGTCAAGCAGATGAGCCGACAGGAATCACGCAGCTCAGCTGGCAATTGTCATGCAGATGAGCCGGCAGGAATCACGCAGCTCAGCAGGCCCTGATCACGTGACTCTGCAGGCACTGATCACGTGGCTGATCAAGTCCAGATCACGTGACTGAGCATGCACTGATCACGTGGCTATCATGCACTGATGACGTGACTGCGCATGCACTGATGACGTGGCTGATCGGGCACTGATCACATGGCTCATCATGCACTGATCACGTGTTTATCAGGCAATGATCAGTGACTGACAGGCGCTGATCGTGGGACTGTGCACGCACTGATCACGTGGCTATCATGCACTGATCACGTGACTGCGCATGCACTGATGGCGTGGCTGTTCGGGCACTGATCGCGTGTTTATCAGGCAGTGATCAGTGACTGACAGGCGCTGATCAGGGGACTGTGCACGCACTGATCAGGTGGCTGATCAGGGACTGACCACCTGACGGCGCATGCAGTGATCACGTGGCTGGTCGTTCACTGATCACGTGTTTATCAGAGGGTGATCACGTGACTGAGAGGCGCTGATCACGTGACTGTGCCGTCAGTGATCACGTGGCTGAGCAGGCACTGATATCGTGACTGAGCATGCACTGATCATGTGCCGGGAGCCGGGGAGGCATTCCACTCTGGACAAAGGTCATGAGGAAGGAGGCTCGGCATACGCAAATGCGGGATCGAGCCTCAGGAGTCCACCCGGATGTTCTCGGGCATCTCCCCCCCGAAAAAAAACCGGAGTCTGCCTACTGTATTCCTTTGTGCTCTCACCTCTGATTTCACTGGGGGCTGTCCCCCACCACCATCTCGCTCTCTCTGTCAAAGAGTTAACTTACAGCTCCAATTCATAAAGTTCCTTGTCATTCTTCCCTTTAACTTCCAGCTGAGTCTCCATCTGGAGTAGCGGAACCCACCACGCTTACTAATTATGCCTGGGCTGCTAAGACCCACTCGAGAAGGTGTCTAGGGTGAGGCACCTTTCGCTATTCGAGAGGGCGCCTGCGGCCCACGTAAGTGGTGCAAACTTCTTGTCTTGAAGTTTGATTGGTCTTCCTCGTAAACCAAGCTACTCAGTCTCTTTTCTCCACCGAATTTTCCTACTGAGCTCTCCTCATACTATTATTCTTGACATCTCTGATTAGCATATAAATAGTCGCCTAGGCCATCTCTCCTTCGAATACCCTGGATCAGTTGGGGCTGGTCCCCGGCAGGTGGCGACCGAACAGGGACCTCAGGAGGCAATACTCAAAGAGCTGAGCAGACACGAACCACGCAATCAGCAGGCAATAAACATGGAGCTCAGCAGTGACGAATCATGCTGCTCAACTGGCAATAATCAAGCACGTGACCAGGCAGGAATCACGCAGCTCCGCTGGCAATTGTCAAGCAGATGAGCCGACAGGAATCACGCAGCTCAGCTGGCAATTGTCATGCAGATGAGCCGGCAGGAATCACGCAGCTCAGCAGGCCCTGATCACGTGACTCTGCAGACACTGATCACGTGGCTGATCAAGTCCAGATCACGTGACTGAGCATGCACTGATCACGTGGCTATCATGCACTGATGACGTGACTGCGCATGCACTGATGACGTGGCTGATCGGGCACTGATCACATGGCTCATCATGCACTGATCACGTGTTTATCAGGCAATGATCAGTGACTGACAGGCGCTGATCATGGGACTGTGCACGCACTGATCACGTGGCTATCATGCACTGATCACGTGACTACGCATGCACTGATGACGTGGCTGTTCGGGCACTGATCACGTGTTTATCAGGCAGTGATCAGTGACTGACAGGCGCTGATCAGGGGACTGTGCACGCACTGATCAGGTGGCTGATCAGGAACTGACCACCTGACCGCGCATGCAGTGATCACGTGGCTGGTCGTTCACTGATCACGTGTTTATCATACAGTGATCACGTGACTGAGAGGCGCTGATCACGTGACTGTGCCGTCAGTGATCACGTGGCTGAGCAGGCACTGATATCGTGACTGAGCATGCACTGATCATGTGCCGGGAGCCGGGGAGGCATTCCACTCTGGACAAAGGTCATGAGGAAGGAGGCTCGGCATACGCAAATGCGGGATCGAGCCTCAGGAGTCCACCCGGATATTCTCGAGCATCTCCCCCCCAAAAAAACCGGAGTCTGCCTACTGTATTGCTTTGTGCTCTCACCTCTGATTTCACTGGGGGCTGTCCCCCACCACCATCTCGCTCTCTCTGTCAAAGAGTTAACTTACAGCTCCAATTCATAAAGTTCCTTGTCATTCTTCCCTTCAACTTCCAGCTGAGTCTCCATCTGGAGCGCGGAACCCACCACGCTTACTAATTATGCCTGGGCTGCTAAGACCCACTCGAGAAGGTGTCTAGGGTGAGGCACCTTTCGCTATTCGAGAGGGTGCCTGCGGCCTACGTAAGTGGTGCAAACTTCTTGTCTTGAAGTTTGATTGGTCTTCCGCGTAAACCAAGCTACTCAGTCTCTTTTCTCCACTGAATTTTCCTACTGAGCTCTCTTCATGCTATTATTCTTGACATCTCTGATTAGCATATAAATAGTCGCCTAGGCCATCTCTCCTTCGAATACCCTGGATCAGTTTGGGCTGGTCCCCGGCAGGTGGCGACCGAACAGGGACTTCAGGAGGCAATACTCAAAGAGCTGAGCAGACACGAACCACGCAATCAGCAGGCAATAAGCATGGAGCTCAGCAGTGACGAATCATGCTGCTCAACTGGCAATAATCAAGCACGTGACCAGGCAGGTATCACGCAGCTCAGCTGGCAATTGTCAAGCAGATGAGCCGACAGGAATCACGCAGCTCAGCTGGCAATTGTCATGCAGATGAGCCGGCAGGAATCACGCAGCTCAGCAGGCCCTGATCACGTGACTCTGCAGGCACTGATCACCTGGCTGATCAAGTACAGATCACGTGACTGAGCATGCACTGATCACGTGGCTATCATGCACTGATGACGTGACTGCGCATGCACTGATGGCGTGGCTGATCGGGCACTGATCACATGGCTCATCATGCACTGATCACGTGTTTATCAGGCAATGATCAGTGACTGACAGGCGCTGATCATGGGACTGTGCACGCACTGATCACGTGGCTATCATGCACTGATCACGTGACTGCGCATGCACTGATGACGTGGCTGTTAGGGCACTGATCACGTGTTTATCAGGCAGTGATCAGTGACTGACAGGCGCTGATCAGGGGACTGTGCACGCACTGATCAGGTGGCTGATCAGGAACTGACCACCTGACCGCATGCAGTGATCACGTGGCTGGTCGTTCACTGATCACGTGTTTATCATACGGTGATCACGTGACTGAGAGGCGCTGATCACGTGACTGTGCCGTCAGTGATCACGTGGCTGAGCAGGCACTGATATCGTGACTGAGCATGCACTGATCATGTGCGGGGAGCGGGGAGGCATTCCTCTGGACAAAGGTCATGAGGAAGGAGGCTCGGCATGCAAATGCGGGATCGAGCCTCAGGAGTCCACCCGGATGTTCTCAGAGCATCTCCC